>NC_084558.2:2440000-2547500 GCF_033978685.3 Nerophis lumbriciformis | reverse complement strand
TAAGAGAGTAGACAGGAAAGAAAAAGAAAAACTTTTAACTCTGAGGACGTGTTTGACATTAAAATCAGCTTTTTTATCTCCTGAATTCATCTCCACTTCAGACGGCTCTTGAGCTCCACAGGGTGGCATGCTTTCACCTCAACACATGCGCGCACACACATGCATGCACACACACGCTCACACACGGGGAGTAGATAGATGATGGACAAGGGCAGCTGTTGAATGGTGATGCTAGATTGATTCCCTCAGCTGATGCATCCACTTTCAGCTGCCATCAAAGGCAGAGAACGTGTTTGGAGGGCTGGGTTGTCAACCTGCACAAAGGCTGATGACTAAAGGAAGGTGAATAAAAACATAATGATGCGTGTTAGCGGACCTTAAACGAACGATGGCTGTATGCCATAGAAAGCTCGTCACCAAAAGGCGGGACAATGACAAGGCCCATTAAGGCGCTGGCACAAACCATCGCACATTGGAGCTTTGCTGCACGCGTGACTGATAATTATCAAGCCAGTGGCTCCTTGTGTGATTATCATGTTGTTTTTTAAATTACCATGCAGCAAAACCCTTTCTTTGCAGCTTTTTCTTTGTTTGTGCTTTGTGGCAGCTGCCGGCTACCAAAAACTGCACCAAGTCAGACCAAACGAATCCTTCAGCCTCCTTTACAAAGACAGGAAATCGGATATGTTCGCATTTTGATGTGGCCATTGTACTAAAAGAAGACGTGATCATAATCAGAACCTTCACTTTCAAACCCTCATTGTAAATACACCATATTATAGACCTGCTAGTTGAAAAACAAGAGCGCGCATAAAATACATTCATTTTAACAAATACAGTTCTACATAAACAAAATTAACACTCTGTTCTGATTAGTTGTCCAGAATTTTTAGATGTATATGATTCAATTATTATTTTTTTTAACATTTATTTCATCCCAATCTTTTGATTTAAATTTTGACTCGGTTTCAACTTTTCAATCCGATTTTATTCAACCTGATCACAATTTTTTCTAATCCGTCATTACTGTGGATGTACCTCAGTTTTCTACAAAATATTCTGCCTAAAATTTACTACAGTTTTCATATACTGTTTCAGTTATTGTACTTTAATTGCCCGCAGATCAGTCCGGGCAAACGAGTGCCCAAGCATAGAATTTCATGTGTTGCTGACACAGTCACTGTGTTTTCTTATTGAGTTTGACTGAAAAATAAGCCACCATGGGGCCAAAGAAGTTGTAAGTGAAAGCACTTCGACAAAGAAGTCCTAAAAAATACAAAGGTGACTAACAAGTCTTTAATTGGGATCAAACTAATGTTAAATGTTATCCACTTTATATGTCATTAGTATGCATTTCACAATATTATAAATATATAGGTATATATATATACATATATATATACATATATATATATATATATATACATATATATATATATATATATATATATATACATATATATATATATATATATATATATATATATATATATATATATATATATATATATATATATCCATCCATCCATTTTCTACCGCTTATTCCTTTCGGGGTCGCGGGGGGCGCTGGAGCCTATCTCAGCTACAATCGGGCTATATATATATATATATATATATATATATATATATATATATATATATATATATATACATACAGGTAAAAGCCAGTAAATTAGAATATTTTGAAAAACTTGATTTATTTCAGTAATTGCATTCAAAAGGTGTAACTTGTACATTATATTTATTCATTGCACACAGACTGATGCATTCAAATGTTTATTTCATTTAATTTTGATGATTTGAAGTGGCAACAAATGAAAATCCAAAATTCCGTGTGTCACAAAATTAGAATATTACTTAAGGCTAATACAAAAAAGGGATTTTTAGAAATGTTGGCCAACTGAAAAGTATGAAAATGAAAAATATGAGCATGTACAATACTCAATACTTGGTTGGAGCTCCTTTTGCCTCAATTACTGCGTTAATGCGGCGTGGCATGGAGTCGATGAGTTTCTGGCACTGCTCAGGTGTTATGAGAGCCCAGGTTGCTCTGATAGTGGCCTTCAACTCTTCTGCGTTTTTGGGTCTGGCATTCTGCATCTTCCTTTTCACAATACCCCACAGATATTCTATGGGGCTAAGGTCAGGGGAGTTGGCGGGCCAATTTAGAACAGAAATACCATGGTCCGTAAACCAGGCACGGGTAGATTTTGCGCTGTGTGCAGGCGCCAAGTCCTGTTGGAACTTGAAATCTCCATCTCCATAGAGCAGGTCAGCAGCAGGAAGCATGAAGTGCTCTAAAACTTGCTGGTAGACGGCTGCGTTGACCCTGGATCTCAGGAAACAGAGTGGGCCGACACCAGCAGATGACATGGCACCCCAAACCATCACCCAACCATGCAAATTTTGCATTTCCTTTGGAAATCGAGGTCCCAGAGTCTGGAGGAAGACAGGAGAGGCACAGGATCCACGTTGCCTGAAGTCTAGTGTAAAGTTTCCACCATCAGTGATGGTTTGGGGTGCCATGTCATCAGCTGGTGTCGGTCCACTCTGTTTCCTGAGATCCAGGGTCAACGCAGCCATCTACCAGCAAGTTTTAGAGCACTTCATGCTTCCTGCTGCTGACCTGCTCTATGGAGATGGAGATTTCAAGTTCCAACAGGACTTGGCGCCTGCACACAGCGCAAAATCTACCCGTGCCTGGTTTACGGACCATGGTATTTCTGTTCTAAATTGGCCCGCCAACTCCCCTGACCTTAGCCCCATAGAAAATCTGTGGGGTATTGTGAAAAGGAAGATGCAGAATGCCAGACCCAAAAACGCAGAAGAGTTGAAGGCCACTATCAGAGCAACCTGGGCTCTCATAACACCTGAGCAGTGCCAGAAACTCATCGACTCCATGCCACGCCGCATTAACGCAGTAATTGAGGCAAAAGGAGCTCCAACCAAGTATTGAGTATTGTACATGCTCATATTTTTCATTTTCATACTTTTCAGTTGGCCAACATTTCTAAAAATCCCTTTTTTGTATTAGCCTTAAGTAATATTCTAATTTTGTGACACACGGAATTTTGGATTTTCATTTGTTGCCACTTCAAATCATCAAAATTAAATGAAATAAACATTTGAATGCATCAGTCTGTGTGCAATGAATAAATATAATGTACAAGTTACACCTTTTGAATGCAATTACTGAAATAAATCAAGTTTTTCAAAATATTCTAATTTACTGGCTTTTACCTGTATAAACATATGTAAAGATACAGTAAGGAATAGTGAACAACAAATCAATGATTGTAATAAAAAGCTCGCAATCCTAAAATACCCCGTTTGTGGACAAGGAGAAAAGACAGCCACCGAAGCACATTCACTCTATTTATCAACTAGCAATTATACAATCGAGTGAAAAGATTCAACAGAGCTGCCGTCATTGCAGCTGCTAAGCAAACAAACACAGCTAAGCGAAAATGTTGCTCTGAGCGAGCTCTCGCTGACGTCACACGTCACTTGGCAACACTGCCTCTTAAAAGGCACACACTCTGCTCTCATGATACGTCTCACAACTGCATATGCCAAATATTTGTAGTTTATTTTCCGAGTAACACATTACCGGTAATTAATTTCCATAGTAACTAATTACATTTATTAAAGAGTATTTATGTTCGTAATTCTATTACTATTTTGTTAAAGTAATGAGAAACTATAAAAAAATCATTTTTAAAAAGTAATTTTTCGAACTTAACTTTTGAGCCCCCTTTAAAATGAAGTTATGACTTTTACCCTTGAGGGAGGAAAAAATCATTTTAATTTTCATGAAAACATACATTTTTCAAATCAAAAACCACTGACATATAGTTTTTGCACACTGATAGTTTATGAGGAATTATTTCAATTAAAATCTGTTTTCCTTTTATTTTGAAGGAAGAGGCTAATAGATTTATTAGGTATTCATGACTAAAGCAAATGTGTCTGTAGGATTATAGAATATCTAAAATGTATGGTTAGTCAATGGCACCAAATTGATTCAGAGTGTAACCAAATATGAACATTTCAATAGAGGAAGTCAAACAACAAAGTAATGATAATAAAACAATCACAAAATAACAATAATAAACCAATCAAATTATGCAAAATGTGCTAGACAGTGTTGCTGGATAGGAAATACCGAGAAACTTACATTTATTGTATTTTGAACAATAATTACACCATTTAACATTGCTCAGGACCATCTGCTACAGTAAAACATGACCACAGTCTGTGTAGTATAGCTAATACTGCAGTTTACCTTGAAATAAATGAACTGCAGTGTTGGGTAAAAAAGCTGCCAATGGCAAGGCAGCGCCTCTGTCTGTCTGTAAAGAAGCAGATGGGATAATGCACTTTCGGCACAAAGCCTGGTGTGCTAACAATTATGTATTGAAAGTGTCAATTTGGGGAATGTTAAAGGATTTTCGGAATTTTTCCTCATTATATATTATTGTTTGAAAACAATAATGATCAAACATCTGGCAAAGCTGATGCTAAAGTAAAAGCTTAAGTATAAGCGAGGCGTTTAAGGCAAAGATTAAAATCACAATTCATTTAACCTTTCACCCCGATTTTGGTAAAACACAATTATTATACTCCCAATTACTACTCTACTTTTTGGTCGACATTATTATTACAGTCAAATTTTGTGAAAAACAACTAACGCTGAATTTCTTTTGGTTACAAACCGCTCACGTTGTACTGTTGGTTTCAGTTTTCCTTCATGTGTAGATTGCGCGGTATAACTTGGCTGCTACTTCTTCTGCTAGGTTTTTGCCAGCCGTTATGCTTTGCAACATCTGGCTTCCTGTCATATCATTTTACAATGAGTACTATGTTTTAAGGAGATGGTGTATTACGTAGCCGAGAGAAAATGACAAAGGAGGCAAAAATCAATATAATCAACACAGCAGTTTTACTGCCGATTTAAATGCTCTGAATCTTGATTTCGATTGATCGCCAAACCCTACACAAAGGGTAAATAATAGTAACAGTATAACTGCTGGTGTGGAAGGAAAACAATCTACATCAGCACTTTGTAAGTGCAATACAAATGCTAATCACCTAGAAAAGGCATACTCTCAGCTGAATACTTTATGAAGCTAAATACTTTACATTTGTCTTTGTAAAATGCCACACAACTGTCAAACAATTATTGACTTGCCACAGACTGCATGCACGCAGTTATTCACTGTAAGAAATAACACTGTTTGTGTAGAAACTATTCTATCGGATGACAAAAGGTAAAAAGATGTGAGGAATGAAGCCAAGCACAGTTCAAAGTTAAGTGTCCTAAAAGCGCATTTCCCTCTGCATTTTCTAGACCTTCTTCCATCCTCTTCAACTTTAATTTCTGTTAAAAGCATGCATATTTCTCCCCTCCCACTGGTTACACTTCTGGGCAGCACAAGCGCTCCTGTGCTTATTTCTGCGTGGCTGCAAGGCTCTTAGCTCAGCAGGGAGATCGAGAGTGGGTTAATTTCCCCGTCTCGCGTTAAAAAGGGAAAGGGAATTATTCGTACATCTCCATTTTAAAAAATTTAGCATATTACATTTGTTTGAGAGCGCAGGTCTAGAGTTTTCTCAAAGATTCCTCCATGATGGTCATGAGGTAGGCAGTAAACAAATGAAAACCTTGAGAGCAGCACAGTGTGTCACTTTTATTCAGTTCAACCATAAGTGGTATGATTCCACCCAAAATGAACAGAATCTGATGCCCAATTCAACTTGAATGCTTTTGTTTGCTGGCATTTGACTGAATTTCCTTTAAAACAGGAGTTCAGAACAGTCAGTGTGTCAAGCGATGCGTCGTGGAAGCCAACGGAGGTTGTAGTGATTTTAAAATGCAAATGAACGAGGAGTCAGCATGCAGTAACAAAAAAGAGGTATTTGTTGATTAAACGAACAAAAAGCGAGAGCAACAGGAAGTACTCTGACTGGGCAGACTATGTAAAGAAAACAAAACAAAATGCTGGAATCCAGCAAAACACTCACAGGAAATGTGGAGCAGACGGCGTCCACAAAGTACGAGCGTACCTGAGCTGAGCAAGGAAAGGATCGTCTATGGTCACCAGTGGCTACAGAGTAATGTCCTGACCAACCAATGCAAGCTCAACTTAAATAGTGCTAATTACAAACAGAAAACAGGTGAGGGGAAAAGTGCTCAAAGGTAGGTGTCATGCTGCTGCAGGAAAGGGAAATACAACAAAAGAAGCGTGCAAGACAGCAACTAAAACCACACCCAGAAAATGACCAAGAAACTCAAAATAAAGCACAGCCGCGACACAGTATGTCCAAACTATTCCAAAAATGATACCAGCAAACTAGAAAAATATCTGAAACTAAATAAACACTGCCTCTGCTGGTTGCAGCCCAGGAATGCACATCTCACTCTGAAACATACGTGAGAAAAGATTAGGAAACCCATCACAGAGTTTTATATAAAATACTCAAAAGTTTTAGATAAAACATTTTTTTCTCTCCTTTCACTTACAAACTACATATTTATCTAATTTATGTATTGTTACATTTGAAATAATAGTAATGGTGATAATTAAGGTAAATACTCTTATACATTATTATATTATATTAATATTGTTATTACTAATAATATTACTGTTATAATTGTTGTAATAATCATTGCTAATACTGTATTATTACTGTAGACCAGTGGTAATCAAACTTTTCTCATCAAGTACCAACTCAGAAAACACGTGGCTCTTCAAGTACCACCATAATGACCAACATTAAAATATAGTAGAGTAGTAGGCCTATGTATTCATTAAAAACAAAGCAGAGAACATTTAATGTATTTGGCCACTGTAACATTACACACAGTTTGAACAGTAAAACTGTGTACAGGAATATAAAACACTGATTCTCCGGCGTACCACTAGATGGAGCCCGTGTACAACGAGTGATACCGTAACACAGTTTGAGAATCACTGCTGTACACTTCACTAATTCGTTTTTTTATAACGGCTGTATTGATTTATTGACTTTAAAAAGGCTTTTGACCTAATAGATAGAGGCACCATGATCAGGATCCTGAAGGCTTATGGTGTCCCTCCCAACCTGCTCTGGTCAGCAGAGACCATGTATGCAGGTACACGGGCCAAGGTGGTGACCCCAGATGGCGGCAGTGAGGAGTTTTACATTCTGGCTGGGGTAATGCAGGGAGATACCCTAGCCCCCTTACTATTTGTCATAGTCCTGAACTATGCGCTCAGGAAGCCATCAATGGACAAAACCAGGATCTTGGCCTTACTCTCACACCAAGGAAGTCAAGAGAACACCCCACAGTAGTCCTGTATCCCATCCTTCTCTTATGTAAAGTACTTCTGCAGAGCAGATACGGGCATCTAAATCAACATTTATTTTGCCCATGTGGCTGGAGAGGACAGGTTGAAAAAAAAAAAGTTCTATAATCACTATATGAATGATTATGGACAATTAGTTGCTAAACCGCGATCGTTCTACCAAAGTGCTTCTCAGTCCCTCAAAGGTGTGTGCCAAATATTGGGATGATACGATAAAAGTTACACTGTGTTATGATCTGCTGCCCGGATCATATTTCTGATTACGTTTTCGAGGCACTTGTGTTTTCTGTTAGTTTTGGACTGCTTGAGTGCCTGTTTGCACACCTGAGTTTGTTGCCATGGCTGCTTATTGTTTTCACCTGCCGCGTGTGTTTCCGGACGCGCACCTGTTAGCCATCAATGACATTATTTAAGCCTGCCTTGCCAGTGGGTCGGTCTGGCTTCCTGGTTTGTTTTCATACAACAGATGACAACTTTTGTTTCCTGCTCTGAACCTGCTAGCTTCCACGCTAGACTTCTTTTTACCTTCTAGCTCTTTTAGTTTTTGCCTTCCGTGCTATGAGCACGTTTTTGTTTGTTCCAGTATAATTTATTTATTAAATAACTCCTTTCTTACCTGCACGCTGTGTCTGAAGCCCGTCTGCATTACTGGGAGAACGAGCCCCGCATCACCATCCGCCCCGGTCGTCACACAATGGGTGTTTTTTGTAGACCACATTGAGCTGTAGATGACAAATTTCAGGTCAATCTAACTTAGAAGGTCAAACTTTGAGTTTGACTACAGCACCACTGTGTGGTGTATTTGTCATACAAATAATATCACAGACAACACACACTAGGGGTGCATGTTTTGATACATTTTCGCCCTTTGGGCGCAGCCTACACAAACAAATAGATATACACCACTGTTTAACTCAGTCCTTCCCAATGATTTTCTGTGATGCCCTCCCCAGCAAGAAAACATTTTGTAGACAAATGCTTTCATTTGTCTATAAAATTGTTATAAGTACGCTTCTGCATAACATTGTATCCTTATTTACATAAAATAAAACTAAAAAGTTAAATAAATGTAGATCACACATTTTGTTGGACCGACTTTAACCATTTGATACTGAAAAAAAAATTAAATAAAATGTAAATTGATTAGCAACTTTAACTCAGGAGCACAATATATAAAATCACCTTAATCTACAAAAAAGTCAGGCTTAATGGCTACAATGAGCATGTTTTGTAGTGCACAGCTTTTCGAAGCGGGGTTTGAAGCAAGATACTGATAAAGCATATTCCCCGGCGTCACACTCCACCTCCCATGGGGGCCCGCCCTGCTATTTCAGAAGAACTGGTTTAACTTCAAATATGTGATAAGAAATAAGGTTGACACATACAGTTCCATCCATCCATTTTCTACTGCTTGTCCTGTTCGGGGTCGCGGGGGTGTTGGAGCCTATCCCAGCTGCTTTCGGGCGGAAGGCGTCGTACACCCTGGACAAGTCGCCATCTCATCGCAGGGCCAACACAGATAGACAGACAACATTCACACACTAGGGCCAATTTAGTGTTGCCAATTAACCTATCCCCAGGTGCATGTCTTCGGAGGTGGGAGGAAGCCGGAGTGCCCGGAGGGAACCCACGCAGTAACGGGGAGAACATGCAAACTCTACACAGGAAGATCCTGAGGCACACGCACTAACTCCTGTGCCACCCTGCTGCGATACATACAGTTGATTATACTAAATATTTCATGACACAGTTGCATAAAAACACCCACACAGTTTCCAAAATGATGTCGTAACACTTCAAGGTGCAGTGCATGGCTAATGTGCACGTGAGGAAAACAGTTTGCTCACATTATTCGGCAATTTGTTGCCTCACAGTGACGCACAACGAGGCAGTTAGGGAACGTTTACCCTCTCTGATCACAGGGTCCCTCAGGCAGAAAATTATTATAATAATTGTTGTGTTTTCCGCTGTTGTGGCTGAAACACAAGTTTGCTATAATTGCCACTGTCAAGACTAAATTAAATGCCTGTGTAATCTACATTTTTATGACTTTTTTTATTGTTCGCCACCATGAGACACTCAAGTACTGGAGTAGCACTTGAGATAACTGCTAAAAGTAAAAAATACAATAATAACTTTTTTACACGTTGCGCTACATTTAGCCATGTGTGTTGTATGGTATGAATTCATACTCATCTATTCAAAATGTTTTTTTAAATGTGACTACTACATCAATACAAAATGCATGCAAATGCATAAATGTATGAATTGCAATGACATTGTGGCATATCTAACATTAAACATTGACAATTCTTGATTTTTTAATTAGAAATGTAAATGTTGTTTGAACATTCAACCACACGTGACAACCTCTGAGAAAGGTAACGGTTGTAGCCGAAACCGTCAGGTACAGAAGCAAACAACAGGTCTGGCTATAAGAATAACATATTGCATAATTTTTTGAAGACCCAATTGTACTCTTTGGATTATTGTAAATGTTGTTGTCAGCTATTTTTTCCCTGAATGTGCACATTTGTAATGAGACTTTCAGTCTTCATAAAGAGGCAGACAAACCACAGCGGAGGAGATAAGATGATGAAGAGCAGGAAGGAAAAAGAGGGAGGCGAGCAAATATGAATATGAACATGTTCAACATAGATATGGATGAATGTGTGCGGGCGTATGTGCGGTCGTGTGTGTGTGTGTGTGTGTGTGTGTGTGTGTGTCTATGTATGTGTGAAAGAGTGGCAGTCATCTTGCTCTGGAGGGCTTTGCACATTATATGCAGTCATGCATGTTCCGTTCCATGGCATCAGTTTAATGTAACCAGAGCATACATGACTGTGTGTGTATTTATATCTAGCGTGTTTAAAAAAAAAAATACTAATATCTTACTTTTGCTAGACATGCAAGCAAAGGTTGATGAATTAACAGAACGATAGGTGTAAAGAGGAGAAAATAAAATAGAAACGGTGCCAATTTGGTGTCCTCGGGTTGCGAGGGGGAAATAGCATGTTTCCACTTGTCTATCACTGACGCTGACTCGAGAACTGTTTGACTAATTATACAGCGGAGCTGTAACACAATACAGAAAGAGAGGCAGACTCTACATTTGCTTAAAAGGCCATCGTGTTTATTTGAGTTTGCTTTCAACCAAAAATTTGGGGAACACAGTCATTTCCTATCAACCTTTTTCCAAATTATGATAATCCTTTTAAACAAATAGACCACGTTTAGTAAGTTCCTCTAATATAGTGGTCAAATTTGGATTCATTTTAGAAAAGATATAAAACAAGATGTATAAAACCAGCATGTGTGCATAATAATTTGGAATTTTCTATTTGTGATTAAATAACTTAAGAGTCATATTATGATTTTTTTTCTCCATTTAAAACACTTCCTTGTGGTCTACATAACATGTAATGGTGGTTCTATCGGCAAAATATTGCATGGATTATGTTTTACACACCATCTTCGGGATGCGCCATTTTGTGTGTCTTATTTAGACGCCTCCAACTCGACAGTGTCTTCTGCCATGTTGCAGTTTTTAGCACTTTCATATCGAGTCTACTGACAGATACAAGCTAAAACTGTACGCTACTTTGTATTACAAATGGTAACAGCGGAGGATGCATGTGCATATGCAAGCCAGTTTACCCTGCAACAAGCGGATTTAGAAAAAGAAGCTACAATGGCAGACTCGCGCAAAGATCGTGTTATGATCCGTTGCCCGGATCATGCTCTGTTTGGTTTTGGACTCCCTCAGTTCCTGTTTTGTGCACCCCTGGGTTCATTTTTTGTTACCATGGGTGCCGATTGGTTGCAGCTGCCTCTGATTAGTGTCTGGGATGCTCACCTGCTGCCAGTCACTAATCAGAGTGCTATTTATTCACGTTGCTCGCCACACAGTCTGGCTTCCTAATTTGCTACACGCCACAATTGACAACAGTTTTGATTTCCTCTTTGTATGCTAGCTCCCGCACTCGCCTCCTTAAGCTTTGCTTCCCGTGCTATGAGCATGCTTTTGTTTGTTCCTGCCTGATTTATTGGTAAAATCAATCATTTCCTACCTGCACGCTGTGTCCGGAGTCCGTCTGCATCTTGGGAGAACGACCCCCGCATCCCAATGCGACCCGATCGTCACAGATCTTTTTGAGGAAAATTTTACAATATATGGACATATACGCTGACATCACACTTGGGAAAAACGTCAGAAATTGGGTGAATTTCAAATGGCTCGATTTGAGGAAGTATGAAGAAGGGCCAGATTGTTTTATAAGTATCTTCGCCATACCGCCATTGTTTGATTTCAAATGTTTGAGACTTATGCAGATCCCAAATACACAAAAACAGAAACCAATAGCTCAGAAAAGTGAGTTTCATTCATTGTTTTCATTTATTTATTTATTTCAGGCAATGACATAAAAAAGTACAAAGTTGACAACACATAATAATATAAATTAATATAGTGCAAAAGGTAATGTATAGTATGTAATGTATGATTGTCCAGTTTTGCCTGAAAGGGAGTGGGAAGAAGATAACTTATTTAATCCCACCCCCAGTTCTCCATTCAGTGATTATTCACATGAGTTTCACTCTTACTTTGTTTAAGGATTATAATACAGATGTTGTATCATAGTGGCATTACCACGGGGAACAATAATTATTACACTGTAACAATCATTTGTATCAATAATGTAGGAATAATGAATATACCAACAATGGTAATAGACAACATAGCAATAAGCGTAATAGGTCCCCTTTAAGGAGGTGAAAATTTTTTTTTAAACTACGTTTCATTTAGGTTGCAGATAAATTGTCTCTTTGTGTGCTTGTGTGTGTGTGTCTGTAGATATGTCTTTGTGGGTAAAGAGATGAGATTGTCTTTAAACTGGGTACACGGCTCTCAATTAGAGACAACAATATTTCATATTCATGACTGTTAAGTATCAAATCTTAAGAGTTTGGGTAGGAGCTTGGGATATAGACTAGAGCAGGGGTCACCAACCCGATGGACCAGTTGATCTTTGGGCCCCTACCGGTTGATTTAGAAAATATTAGAAAAAAAAAGTATTATTATGACATCAGTGACACCCCACCCGGACAATGACCAACAGAAACGTCAACAGACACAAATTTTAACCACTGAACACGTCCGCATGCCCGTGCGTCTCTCTCTTTAGTTTAGCCTCACAGAGAGAGCCACTGGATGTGAGGCATGGCCACACACTACACCCGCTCGTCTCGCAAACACGTGTTGTATGACGTGCTCAAAAATCATCAAACTGCGACAATGCATTAAGGTTGACTGTTGACATTTTCTAGTATCCAACATCAAACAACTCTTCCCTCAACCAAAAGTCCACGACCATCCTCACTCGCCTGCGGCGGTAAGCTAACCAGCCAATCACCAGAGTCCGTGAACATTGCTCCAAAGAATGGCGTTTGTGTTGATGTATTGTAAATACAAAACAAAACAGTAATATATGATAAAACAAGGCGGCAGCTCAAGAAAGATTTGTCCGTTTATCCCCTCACACAGGAAAAACCTGCCAGCTGAACAGTTGATTTTACTACTCCTGTCGCTGACGTAAGACAACCATGTGACTCGCGTTCCTTAAGTAACCATAGGATGAACAAATATACTACGGTATTAAGACTATAGTGACCATAAACAGTTAGCAAGGGTACCCAAAGTGCAGCACAGGGGCCATCTGTAGCCGTGACTCATTTGTCATTGGCTCGAGGCACATTACAAAAAACACCAGCAAAAATTGGGAAAACAGCAAAAACACAATGACAAAAAGCCAAAATGTTGACATCAACCAATAATAACGACATTTAAAAAAACAAAAACAAAAAATCTTTAAAAAACAAAAACAAAAAATGTTTTATATTATATATATATATACACTGTATATATGTGTATATATATTGTATAGATATACAGTATCTCTACAATATATACACACACACACACACACACACACACTTTATATATATATATATATTATACAAACACACATAAAACATAGTTGACGCAGGGGTAGATCAGGGACCAGGGATTTTGGGCTTGAAAAGTTTGGTGACCCCTGGACTAGAGGAAATTAGGGTTATGGCTAGATGGTGAAAGGTTAAAAGTATGATTTAAATAAAGCTAGAAATAGGTTAGGTAGGGGTTAGTAGTTAAAGTTTAGGGATTGGTTTCGGGTTGGTGTTAAATTTGTGAGTTGGAGTATGGTTTCAAATTAGATGTAGGGTTTGAGAGTATGGTTACGGTGTTTGAGTTGGGGATCAGGTTATGGGGATAAGGTTCTCTAACGTTTAGGAGTCAATGGTACAGTTAAGGGTTTGAGGGTTAGGGTAGGATAGTAATTGGATACGGGTTGCCCTTAAAATGAGTTTTGAGGGTAAGGAGTCAAGTTAGGCTGCAGGGCTTGGTTCAAGTAAGAGCATGTGTTAGGGTATGTCAGGGTTAGACCTGTTATAATGTACTTCAATTGACTGGAATAATGGACTTTAAGTGTGTTTCAATGACCGAAGGCTAAAAATATCCTCCGTTGTAACAAGCATGTGTGTGTGTGTGTGTGTGCACATACTATGATAGTAATTTTCTGTGTGAGCAGCCACATGGACATCAGACTATCAAGAAGTAACTCCCGCCTGCCTTTTTCTCGCCCCCCCTTCACTTCACTTTCTTCTCCTCCAGCATGTCCATGTCATGTCTCCCATTTGCTCCTCATTTTTATCACAACTTGAACTATGAGTGCGTTTAATATTTAATCATAAACGTTGAGCACGCTCGGTCCTGCGAGTCCTCCCTCATCTCCCCCTCCCCGCTTTCTATCTACTCTGCGCTCCTCTCTTCCCCACCTGTTAGTCCGTCTCCCTCGCTGCTCTGCGCTGGAATCTCCTCTTCTTCGTCTTTTTTTATGAGGACTTTCACACTTGATCTAAGGTAAGTCACCATTGCGTTCCCAATTAGGTTCCTCATCATCATGATCTTGGATGCACTCACGACATCTATGCTGTTGAGTCAATTTGGATGTCTGTTGAACACTGCAGACAAAGGGAGATAACATCCACGAAGATGCTGGGTGACATTTATATTTAACAGGTGGAACAGCTGTCACACCTTCCATCACACATATGGAAGTTTACTCATCCCTGAGTTGGACCTAATTGACAGCCTGTGAGTGATATATGGACTCTCCTTTACTCTTAGCTACAGTAGTGTTTACACTGTACTGTCAGCCTGCAGCTTGTTATTTAAAGGTGAATGCAACCTGCCGTGAGGGCTATTGAGTGTAAAACGTAAAAGGAAAAGCACACATGTGCGCCACAGGTGGACAAACAGTGACTGACATAGAAATAATGAGAGATATAGATTTACAAAAAGGTGGGTGGGCGGGGGGCATCCATGTTTGTGGTATGAGTCTAATTTAAAGTGAAGGAGCTAAAAGAGGAGGAGGGGGTAGAGGCATCACATAAACACTCCTTCAATCTCTGTCAACCAACCTATAACCTCCATATATTTATACAGCACCATACTGCTTGCATAACTAAACAGCCACAGGGCCATTGCAGCTGCTGCTCGATAACTTGTGCTACATTATTCTCAACATATAGGAAGTATGCAAAGTAGCTTCCATGCTGAGGGTCATCCAGCATCACGTTTAGAGTGTGGTGAAGAGTTTTTCAACGTGAGAATGAAAAGAGAGGATGAAAGCTGGCATCCTGAGAGAGCGATCAATGAACAGCACGCCGGGAGATTTTTGTTTCCTCCTCCCCGCAAGCCACCAGTCAGGCCCCCACGGCTGCATGTGTGCTCCAGCAGCTCAGAGCCACATGTGCCACTGACTGCGCACATCACATCAACACACATGCCTGCAACAACCAGCCACAATGTGGCTCTGCATGTGTGTGTGTGTTTCAATTAATGAACTGATACAAGCTGCATGTTTGCTGGCATTTCTGTGCATCTCTGTCATATTTCTACTGATAATTTGTTTCACTTATCTTTGCATCTAAGTAATTAATCATTCAATCATCATGACTGAGATTCTAATTACATGAAATTTTCTGTTGTTATGGATGTGAGGTGATATCCTCCAGTGGTCCTATTGTTGAACCACAATGACACGCTTGACACGAGTTGATCTACTAGCACGTGTCCTCTATATGGGCCAATAAATTAAGACAAACATTTTAATATTTATGTATAAACAAGAGAGGCAGACCTCACCTGGGAGGCAGTTTGAATAAAAATAAAACATGACATTTTTCAAAACCTGTTAAGCTACTTTTAGTTATTTGTTTTAAAAGCAAAATTATTTTATTTGATAGTGAGCAGGTAAACACACATTGCGGTGAGCAGAAAATGCCACAAAATATGCTATGACATTTGTTTTTCAAGGAGTAGAAAAGGCCCCAGCTGTATTATTTACTCTGAAGGGGAGGCTCACTGTGCCACCCCCAGTCTAAACATTAAAAACAGAAGTGTTCAGTTTGGGCACGCACGAGCACCTCACAACACAACAAAAATGGTGGAACAAGCGTCGATGTAGCGTTTGTGCTTCTCCACCATATGCAGTATTCTGTGTAGGCCAACAAAGGCTAATGTGTGCAAAAACAGTTTAGCCCCAGAAGAAAGCAGATTATACAGACAGTATTTGTAGTGTTTACAAAGTGGTATGCTACCGACCACATCAAACATGAGGTGGACGCGGGCAAATACTGCGGCATGGTCATGCTGGACCTTCAGAAGGCCTTTGACACCGTTAACCACGCTATACTGTTGGGTAAACTCAGAGCAATCGGATTTGATGAAACCTCATTGAGCTGGATGCAATTTTACTTGGAGGGGAAGAAACAGGTGGTAGAGGTGAACGGCATCGTGCCCCCCCCCCCCCCCCCCCCCCTCTCAGTAAGCTGTGGAGTCCCCCAAGGCAGTATATTAGGGCTTTACTGTTCCTAATATACATAAACGACATCTCATCAGCATGCGACTGTGAATTGTTCTTGTTTGCGGATGACTCTGCCCTGCTGGTATGCGGCAAGGACAAGTCACAGGTGGAGAAAATCCTCAGTGCTGAACTCTGTAGAATTTGCACCTGGCTCGCTGACAACAAGCTATCCATACACTTAGGTAAAACGGAATCCATCCTATTTGGGTCCCACATCAACCTTAAGAAAGTCAATGACTTCACTATAAAAGTGGGTGACATTGTTATCACCAGGAAAGATGAGGTCACCTACCTAGGTTCCATTCTAGATGCTAATCTTTCCTGTGATAAAATGGCAACCAAGGTAATCAAAAAGGTCAACCAACGAGCGAGATTTCTCTATAGAATCTCCTCTCTGGTCAACAAAAGCACCATGAAGATTCTAGCGGGAACTCTCGTTCAACCCTTTTTGGATTACGCATGCACCTCCTGGTACCCTAGCACCTCCAAAACCCTCAAATCTGGACTCCAAACATCCCAGACAAGCTAGTCAGATTACTTTTAGACCTCCACCCAAGATCACACCTCACCCCTACACACTTCTCCAAAGTGGGCTGGCTCAGGGTGGAGGACAGAGTAAAACAACTTGCACTGAGCCTCGTCTATAAAATCCGCTACACCTCCCTGATACCGAAGTACATGTCAAACTACTTCCTTAACGTAAATGACCGCCATAACCACAACACCAGGGGGAGCTCCACTAACCACGTTAAACCCAGATTCCGATCTAACAAAGGTCTTAACTCATTCTATTTCTATGCCACATCAATATAGAATGCACTCCCAACAGGTGTAAAATAAAGGGCATCTCTATCCTCCTTCAAAACCGCACTAAAAGAACACCTCCGGGCAACTTCAACCCTAAACTAACACCCTCCCTTCCACTTCCTACCTCCCCGGATTGTAAATAATCAAATGTAAATACCGTATTTTTCAGACTATAAGTCGCAGTTTTTTTCAGTTTGGCCGGGCTCCAGTGCGATTTATATGTTTTTTTCCTTCTTTATTATGCATTTTCGGCAGGTGCGACTTATACTCCAGGTGCGACTTATACTCCGAAAAATACGGTAATCAAATGTAGATACTTATTCTTATGCTTTCTGATCTCTCTCTCTATGTCCACTACTTGCTGTACATATCCTACCAAGTCAGTCCTACACTGTTCCAATGTCCATTTCTCTGATGATGCAACTGTTGATGACTGAAGTGTTGATATCAACCAAACCTAACACCCCCCCCCCCCCCCCCCCCCCCCCCTCCTTCCACATCCCACACCCCGAATGTATTATGATGATAGTATATATCTGTATCATGAATCAATTTAAGTGGACCCCGACTTAAACAAGTTGAAAAACTTATTCGGGTGTTTCCATTTAGTGGTCAATTGTACGGAATATGTACTTCACTGTGCAATCTACTAATAAAAGTCTCAATCAATCAATCAAAAAGAATTCCTTGATTAAAGTACTGTGTTTTATTTTCTATATTCAAACACAGCGTTACTGTTCAAACTGTGTGTAATGTATAGTGGCCAAAATATTAAACATACTTGTTAAATAAAACTTCTACCTTGTTTTTAATGAATATTTTGGCCTACGACAACACTGTATTTTAATGTTGGTAAAGTGGTACTTGGTGTAAAAAAATTGAGAACCACTGCTCCATAAAATATTGTGCTTCACATATATCATAATAGTTTGGGAATGCACGAGCACTTCTCAACAAAACAAAAATGGTGGAACAAGCGTTAATGTAGCGTTTGTGCTTCTCCACCATCTATGCAGTATACTGTATAGGCCAACAAAGGCTAATGTGTGCAAACAACAATTTAGCCCCAGAAGAAAGCAGATTATACAAACGGTATTTGTAGTGTTTACAGAGTTTTACATCAACAACTGCACATTACATTTAGTTTCTAGTAGATTTGCAGAGATCTCGTTTTGACATAAACTTTGCCGTTTTTGCCCTATTGTTTTTATCATATTCATACAATTGATTGGTATAAAATGTTAACTTTTTTTGTTGTTAACTATTTTAAATAAATAGTTAGCTGGGATAGGCTCTGGCCTACCCGTGTAATGAAATTACGCGATTCAGAAAATGGATGGATAGATGGAAGAATGATTTGGAACAGAAAATCTGGCTGCTAAGGAATGGCAATGTAAATATTGTGACATCATATCAGTGCCAAACAATGTAACATGTCATTCAATTCAACAAAGAACGCAGTTAATAATGGCAGACAGCCAGCATCTTAGTGTATTCTTTCCTCTCACGTGTCTTGTTTTTTCTATTCAATCCACACAAGTGAATGTTCCAAGTCAACAAACAGCCGTGTGTCTAGCTCCACCCTTTATAGTGGCGTTCAACAAAAAAAAAAGTAAAATACAGTTAGGTCAGAGCCTCCAAAATAGCTCCTTTTGGTTGTCCATCATTTTGACTGTCAGTGTCCTTTAAGTCAAATGAGTCATAGAAGTATGGAGGTTGGAAGCTGGCACTTTGCTGTGCGCCTCAGATGAGTGTTTCATCCTAAGCCAAGTCGGCACTGGCTGGATAAGGCGTTAACGCGTATCGCCCGCTGTTTGTGCTTGCAGTGCAGAGAACCAAACCGCCGTGACAAACAACCCTGCAATTCTGTTTGAAAGTCAACAGTCAGAGGCAAATTATTTCCATCCCGTTTTTTTGGTGAAATGAAGGCTTTTGGTTTGCATCTGATTAACCATTTACTGTATACTGAGATTGGTCAGATCTAGTCTTGAATTTAGATTGGTCAGATTTAGTATGTAATCCGGTGTCAAAACCCCAACAATTTTAACTCCAACACAACGAGGGCGTGCTCGGGCAAGGATGGTTCCGCCCTATTGTAAAGTAGTGAATGAAAAAAAAACACTGTAGTGATGCTGAAGAGCAACCCTTCTGTCAGGGCCAACAGTTGCTAAAATTGAATTTCCCCTCGTTAGCCTAGAGATATTGTGTGGAAAAACAATCGCTGTGGTATGACCACTGCCAGCCCTAAATCAGTTGCATTGCCCGAGCACTGTTGGAGTATAAATAGTTGGTGTTTTGGCGCCAGCTTCTAACTAGATCTGACCAATCTAAGTCCAAGATTAGATCTGACAAATCTAAGATTTATTAACATGAACTGATGAAGCCGACATGGATGAGAGGCGAACGTCTTCTAAGATAAACCAAACAGTTCAGTTGCAATCGATTGAATGTCCTGAGAATATAAGTGTGAAAGCCTTCTGCCTGCTCAAACTGTATGAGAAACTAGTTCTCCAGCACAACAATCCGCCTGCCTCTTCTGGCTTCCAAACACTACAAAGTGTGTGATTCACCTCATTTGGTGCAAGTCTCTCGCTATATTTTCACACTATACACCAGAGATATTACACTCCTCCCGCAATCGATCCATGCTGCGGGTCATCCAGAGGGGGATTTACCAAGCGCTGAGGACAGAACACCCCCACAAAGGCCTGATGCTGCTAGCAAACAAAAGCCTTCAGATATTTGCAATGCAGCCCCCTCTTGTTTATTTAAGGAAGAGAACAGACAAACTAGTCTTGTCGCAGTCAACTATGCTGTCTGCTAACTTTATATAATGGACATGACTCCATGCCATTATGCTGAATAAAGATTCCATCCCATAATTACCTGATTACTCGATGGGGGCTCTAGATAAAACTCCTGCATGGACACACTGCGATGATCGAGGATGATGGAGGCTTCAGGCTAGTGATCTGCAAAGCACAATGCTTCATCTTTTATCCCCATAGCCTCGAGTTAATTCCACGGAAATGCAAATTAGAGCTTACCATCTGCTGTTTTCTACATGTAAGTTCCCTGTTATTGTTGAATTTGTAATTATTTCTGCACATGAGCCATCTGCATACAGCATGTCTATATCCCAATGAGAAGCTCATTTGAAGGATTACTATATATTCTCAGTATTGGGAATAGTGAGCTTTAAAAGTAACACAATTACAGGGAACATTACATGTAGCTGTAATGCAATGAACAACAATAAATACATTATTTTTAAAAGCATTTAATTTTATGACCAAAGACATGTACCGGTACTATGCATGAAAGTGTGCAAAGACCATTTTGGTAACATGATATTGACACTTAAACATGCTTGAATTAAATGCTCCCGCCAAACATTATGTCATGGTATATGCTAACTGCTGGTAACTGTTATACTGATAATTAAGAACAATGGTTTGGAGTTATCAACATAACAGATACCATATCCTATTTTAGCATTCCTTCACTGGATTAATTTAGGATTAGATTTAGCATTGTTGTCTCATTGAGTGCCTCTTGTAGTTTTGATGACAGTAACTGAAAAGTAACACAAGAGTAGCCATGTAGTAGATAGAGTAATTTTTAAATATAACTTTTATTTTCAAATGACAGTAAGTAGTAAGTAATAGGAAAATTTAAAATGTGACTATTCTTCTTTTTCCCGTTTCAGTCTTTCTACCTTCATCCCAATGACTGTGCGGAAAGGAAAAACTCTAGCCATCACCATCCAGGAGCACATGGCCATCGACGTCTGTCCGGGGCCGATCCGGCCCATCCGCCAAATATCGGCCTACTTCCCCCGTCTCTCGCCCACTTCCTCCTTCTCGGAGCCACTGTCTCCCAATCAGACAGGAGCTGCTTCCGCCCTCAGTCCCAGTAGTGCAGGTCAAGTTGGAGCTGGAGGAGGGAGTGGCGGCCTGCTGTCACCGTTGTTAGCGGCAGGAGGCTGTGGCGGGGGCGGAGGCTCGCTCTCTGCTATGAGCAGCATTGACACCTCCATCGAGGTCGACAGCTGTGACAGCGACGATAACAGTGAGTCACCTGAAACTTCGCGAGCCAAAGAGCAATAAATAGAAGGCAACTGCACAACATTCATTTACTTGCCACAACATTAGCACCTGCAGCTGTAGATCCTTCTGTCTTTACAAATACAATGTTTAGATCTCTATCTGGGAGGTATTCATTTTCTCAGCAGAAATTCTATAAAATGGTCTACAAAAGAACAGCCATGGCCGCCTACAAGATTTAATGTGTCATAAATAATCCTCAGATCGCGTTCTAAAAAAAGAGCAGCATGGTTTACCGGCAGATGTACATGCGGCTATAATTGAACACCGCTAAAGGATTCTGGCGTCACGTACAACAACCCTCTGGGAGCTCAAGAGCTTAGCAGCGTCACGTTTGAAAAAAAAAGTGCATGAATGAGTATTTCATGCATAATTTGAACAAAAAAATTGTTACGACTGTACGTGGTACTTAAAAAAGGCAGAGTGGGCGATACTTAATCACAGTGATTCTCAAACTGTGGGCTCCATCCAATGGTATGCTAAAGAATCATTTGGTTAAAGTACTGTGTTTTATTTTTCTATATTCAAACACAGTGTTACTGTTCAAACTGTGTGTAATGTTATAGCGGCCAAAAATATTAAACATATACTTGTTAAATAAAACTTCTGCCTTGTTTTTAATGAATATTGTGGCCTACTACACTACTGTATTTTAATGTTGGTTATTATGGTGGTACATGGAGAGCTAAGTGTTTTCTAAAGTGGTACTTGGTGTAAAACTTTTGAGAACCACTGCTCCATAAAATATTGTGCTTCACAAATATCATAATGTTGATAATGGTATTGACAATAACCAGCTCAACACAATGTTTTGATTATCGTAATTAGCAATACAAAAAAAATCAGAACAAATGCTCTTTAAGTATCGTTTTATCCCTCTAAGTTAACTGCAATTAGTAAGCTTACGTTATATTTAGCGACGATGAGTAGCAATCATTAATAATTATTCCAATACATTTATTTTAATATTAAAACATTCGTTCATATTTAAAAAACTTTTATTTTAATTAAGATGGAAGAAAATTGTGAGAAAAGTATTTTTCTCCACATCTTTAAAATTATATTACATCACAATAAAATAACTGACTAATTGGTTATAATGGCACTCTTACTTGTGAGGTTTCTATTTAAGTCTATTTACATACTTAATTTTAATATGGAGGAATCTGTCTTCTGTCTTAATTTCCAGTGATCACTACTGTAAAAAAAGGCTAGGTCCGCTACAGACATACAAGTTGGATTCTTGTATATAATAATACATTTCCAGCTACTATTCCGAAGGAGCAACCAACATAAATGTCAAATATGTTCTATTAACAGCCTCTTTGGGGACATTGGCGTTCGACCTGCTGTATGACAGAGCCAAAAGCTCCTTGCACTGCACTGTCCTCAAGGCCAAGGTAAACATACACAACTCCTTATTTGCCTCTTGTGTGTGTCATGTTTGTTGCAATGTTACTCCAATACTTTGTTGTAAAGCCAAACTACAACAAAACTCCTTTATTATTTAATGTACTGCATACAAATTGTGCTTGTTAGCATGCAAAGGTGGGAAACAGAGATGGCCGGCAAAGTTAGTACAGCAGCTGTGACTCAATTTGTGCACTTCCATACTTACAATCGGCATTTTGACGGTCTAAGCTTGTTCAATGAGAAGTACAGCAATTCCTATCCCTCCCCAGTTGTTGCACTCAACGCCTCGCATAGTAGAAGTATAGCAAAGGACCTGTCGCAATCTTGGCTACACAATGGAAAAGAAGGGAGTAAGGGCCTGATTTACTCAAGGTTTGCAAGTACTAAAACAAGTGCAAACTTGCAAGCACACTACAAACTGATCTACTGAACATGTACAAAGTGGATTGTCTGTTAAGTGAGCAGAGTAAGGCGTGCAATCAATTCTGCGTCTTTCTTCAAGAATATGCTACATATATGCTGATCATCAAAAACGGCCACAACACAGAAAGGAGAACATGCAAATACAACTGGAATTTGCAACTCCGGTAGGTAGGAATTGCGTGTGAATGCCCTATGTGCGCAAGCCGCTGATACGCGTAAGTGGAACTGAAATGCTTGAATGTCCAGGGAGAGTGCAGTGTGTAGAACGGTTCAAATCGGTTGGGAAATGTGGGATATGGAGAAGTTTGTATATTGCCTATTCATTTTCAATGGGAGGAAAATTCCTGGTACTGAGAATTTTTGAAAATATAGATGATACCACAATTGTCCTAAATGATATGAATGGGTTGGGGTTGCAATCGATGAAAACGATTGCAAAATGTTGAAGTAGTGACAGTTTGAATTTGAATTGGTATTTAGGAATTCCTGGAATTTTAGGAAAACCAGGAATTTGTACGGAAAAAATTATAACTTTTGTTGTCCCAACTAAGAGGAATGTTTTGAAGGTGGAATGGTCAAAAACGATAAAAAAATGTGGACTGTGAAAACTTTCCACGAAGAGGTGAAAATAGGGCTTTGAATTTTTTTGAACTTGAAAAATGGTAGTTTGGTTGTCCAAGGTGAGTGTAGTGTGTGGATAGTGGAATGGTTCGAATCGGTTGAGAAATGTGGGAATGATGCAAGTTCGAAAAATGGCTCATTCATTTTCAATGGGCAAAATGACCCGGAAAAAAACAATTCTGGCTAATCTGAGATATGTTTTTCTCAAGTTGTGGTGTTTTCAATTTGGCATACTCCCAAGACTCTTGTCGCCTTTAACTGTGTACGAAATCCCCATCACCAAGGTTGAAAAATTGGAACGTGTGATAAGCACACAGCTGAAACAGTGGCTTGGAGTTCCAAGATGCTTCAGTTCCATCGGACTTTATGTGCATGGCAAATTGGAATTACCAATCTCAGGACTGGTGGAGAAATTCAAATGCACCAAAGCAAGGCTGGTCATGACGCTAACTGAAACTGAGGATGCAGTCATTCGAACAGCGGCCCCCTGAGTAACAGCAGGAAGGAAGTGGATTCCATCAGAAGCTGTTCAGAGTGCAAAGTCTGCTCTTCAATTCAGAGATATGGTTGGGCAAGTACAGCATGGGAGAGCAGGGCTCGGACTCATCCCAAAAGCTCCCCTATGGCACAAAGCAACATCAGAGCAGAAGAGACGGCTAGGAGGGAGAGCAACATGCTAAAGCCGTCTCAATGGCCAAGCAGGGGAGCTGGACCAACTGGGAAAGCCTGGAGAAGAAAAAGCTCAACTGGTATGACATCTGGCAGATGGAGGGAGCACGGCTGAGTTTTATCATCAGAGCCACGTACGACCTGCTACCGTCCCCCCTAAATCTGAAAACCTGGTACGGAGAAGATCCAGCCTGTTCCCTCTGTCAAGTACCTGCATCTCTAATGCATATGCTATCAGGGTGTACTATAAGTCTCACCCAAGGACGCTATACTTGGCGGCATAACCAAGTACTCAGAGAGCTTGCATTAACACTGGAACAGAGGCGAACCACCACAAACAATCTCCCACAAACACCAGCAGGAAAGGTCCCCTTCACACATGTTGTACCAGCTGGCCAACATCAAGAGTGTCAAACGACACCAAATAATGCAAGCCTCCTGCAGTCGGCTCGAGATTGGAAATTGGAAGTGGACCTTGATAAAAAGCTTGTGTTTCCCCCAGAAATAATGGCTACAACACTCCGGCCAGACATGGTCCTGTGGTCTCCAACAGCAAAGCTGGCTTATGTCGTGGAGCTGACAGTACCATGGGCAGAAGGGGTTGAAGAGGCTTACGAGAGGAAAAAAAACAAATATTCTGACCTGGCAGCTGAAGCATCCCAGAACGGCTGGAAGACCAGCATTTTTCCAGTAGAGGTGGGATGTTTATTTATTGCCACATCTACCATCACTCTGTTGAGAAAAATGGGGGTGAAGGGACGCTCCCTCCAACAGGCTATCAAGTCCATGTCAAGTGCTGCCGAAAAAGCCAGCAACTGGCTCTGGATAAAGCGCAAGGACCCCAACTGGGCAGTAAAATAAGAGACAATGGTATGCGGTCATGCTTAGGCCTGACTCAGGGAAAAGGACGACCCTGCCATGCAGAGTCCGACAGGATATGGAGGGTATGGCATGGAGGGGGGTGTACCTGGGACGCTAGGTACACTGTTGAGCCCTCTGGAGACGTCGTGGGCTTCAATCAACGAAACGTCGATGAAGCAGGGTGCCCACCCGAAGACCCCAATGACATACTTACCCTCCCTTTCACCACTCCACACCGACTGTTACCGTCAAGATTGTTCCTACTTACCAAAGGGATTGAAACATCTAGTTCTATTTGCTTTACACATTTTTTTTACTTGGGGAGCTCACGATTCCTGGTCGAGCCAAATGTTTTGATAATCGAACGGTGCCGATCGGATCAAAATTGTGGACTTTGGAGCGCGCCAAAGTTTTTGGGCGGAATAATAATAAATAGCTTATCATTATCAACACTTTTGCGAGCACTATTTTGCATTTTATTTAACATTTGTCCGAGGGAAATGTCATATGAGCGTGACAATACACGAACACAAAAAACACAGGCGCACGTATACACGCACACACAACGGCCCGTTTTTCGCTGCACAACGCTGATTTTAACGTAACTAATATTTTGGGGGGGGTTCTTATCTTTTTTATGGCTGGTAAATACAGGAGACACAGACAGGGTGGATCTACTAAGCTTTATTTTCAGCAAGTCCTACGACCTACGTAAACTACTTAAACATGTACGTAACTGCGCCATAGCGTAAACGTCATTCTCAGTCCTTAAACAATCGCTGATTCTTCGAAATCAAAGTTTGTATATATATGTATATATATATATATATATATATAATTAAATATGACAGCAACATGGAACATTTTACACAAAAAATAAAAGATGTACAATATTATCAGAATCAGATACTGTACATGTGAGTTTGTTAAAGCATTAATTTACAACAAGCTTTAGCTAACAGACTGAACAACAACACATTGACACCCACCATCACTACAATATGAAGTATAAATGATAAAACATTGACTATTAAGAGTTTGTGAACCACTCCAACCTTGTTTACTTCCCTAATGACCTCCTTAAAGTTTTGTAGAATATCAGGCTGCTAAAATGCCAAGTTTCGGATAAAGCGTCTGTAAAAATTGACGAAACCTAAAAATCTTTGTAGCTGCCTCCTGGTGGTAGGAGCGGGCCATTTGACCACAGCCTGAGTCTTGGTTGGATCAGCTCTCAGTTGCCCTTACTCCACAATGAACCCCAAAAAGGCCATAGATTCTGTGTGAAAAGAACACTTCTCGGCCTTAACAAAAAGTATTTTCTCTAGGACCTTCTGGAAAAGAAACCGGACTTGCTGCATATGCCAGTGTGGAAGAAAAAAATCAATGTGTCGTCCAAATAGACAAACACAAACCCTCCAAGCATGTCATGGAGCACGTCATTTATAAGTCCTTGAAAAATGGCAGGAGCGTTCATGAGACCAAAAGGCATAACAAGGTACTCAAAGTGTCCGAAAGGGGTATTGAAGGCTGCTTTCCACTCATCTCTCTCTCGAATCCGAATAAGGTGGTAAGCACTGCGCAGGTCGAGTTTAGTGAAGAATTTAGCTGAATTGAGCAAATTAAATACATAATCCTATAAAAGGTAGAGGATATTTATTTATTGATTTGTTTATTCTTGATGGAGATGTTAAATAAAAAAAATAAAAAACCTGCAGCCACCGGCAAGGAGGGATGAAAGAGCCCTATCTTTGCTAAAAACCTCCGGAAGGTAATGATACAAGGGAGGAACAAGCAAAATATCAATCTCTTCTGCCCGTCGAGAAGCAAAGAACTTTAGGAGATGGTAACAGGGATGGCTAGACGTTTAGCAAAAGCAGAGTCAACAAAACAGTCATCCAATCCAGAGTCTATTAGAGCTGTGATTTCGATTTTTGTCTATTGAACCAAGAAAGCGTACCTGGCAGCTGTAAACGGCTTGTCTGTGTGTCCGTAGGGCACCGAGGCCACGTAGAAGCGTCCCTCTGCGAACTAGGACGAGAAGGTGTAGCGGCTGGGGTAAGGTGACTGTCAGGGCGTATGGGACAGTGGAAGATGGAGTGATTTGCCTGTCCACAGCAGCTACACAGACGCAGCTGGCAGTGACAGTTCCCCTCAGCTTGAGTGAGTCGATTTCCGCCCAGTTGCATGGGTTCATCCACCCCTTGTGTCGACGGATACTCCAAGGGTCGTGGCCTGTCGTGAAGAGGTGGGTTCGCCAGGAGGCTTGACATAGCGCGCCCACACTGCTGTATCCTGTCCTCCTCTCGGGCGTTGAGACACTTGTCGATGAGTACCGCCATGGCAATCAGGTCCTCGAGGTTGTCAGGAACGGCCACAGGAATCATTTGGTCATTGACAGGGTTGGCGAGACCCGCGAAGAAAGCGTCCAGCAATGCTCAGTTGTTCTAGTTGCTATCGGCTGCAAGCGTACGGAACTCGATAGCGTAACGATGCCTCATGTCCAGGACGATTGCGCTGGAGCACTTTCTCCATGGATCTTCAAAAAACGCCTCGTAGGATGAGCAGATGGCCGACCGTTGATTCCACTTGTCTGTAGCCCATGCTGCGTCTACGCCAGACAGGTGAGAGATTAACGAAGGCTACACGGGAGGGCTTCGTGCGAAAAGCAGCTGCTTGGACCTCAAAATGCAGCTTGCACTGAGTCAAGAAGAGGCGCACGTCCCCGGAGTCTGCAGAGAATCTTTCTGGTCAAGAGATGGGGGGATTGGGGTTCAAGGAAACGGCTTACGGCAATGGCTGGATCCACAGGCGAAGTAGCACTGGAGACAGCGGGGAAGGAACTGCTATGCCAGACGGAAAGGAGATTGTTAAATTGGGCCTCGAGTGCGCCCATGCGGGCATCTTGACAAGTCCTTCACACCTGCTACCAGTGCGGCAAACTGGTCCTCTTGTCGACTCAAGCGCTGGGCCTAAGCACGAAGGCCTTTCTTTATGGAATCCATCTCTGCGAGGTTCATTCTTCGAGGCCAGTTCTTTCTGTGACGGCTTTGTATGCAGGACCCCAAGATGCAAATGCGGGAAGCAGGTGTAACAAAAATGTCCTTTAATCAAAACAGGTACTAACCCACGGCTTGTAAGAATAACAAAAGGCGATGGGACACGAAAAGTGTCCCATGGAACATAAAGAAACAAAAAAAACAGGCTGCCAGGTTATGAGGTAGGGCCATGGACTCACGCTGAGAGACGCCGGGCTGAAACGATTTACTAAGAAGGATTGAGAGAGGACGGCACAAAAACATCTTGCTAGCAGGTTTAACAGAGTAGTTCAAGAGAGTCTCGTGCGGAAACAGTCTGGAGGACTGAACTGGCGTCTTCTTAGCAGTACACCTGCAGCTTAGCAGTACACCTGCAGCTGCCCGCAATCAGCCTCAGGTGCGTTCCCTACCTCCGACTCCAGTCCAAGCAATGGCTACTGAGGGAAAAAAAGGCAGGCGCAGGAAGACTGAAAAGCAGTGAGGCAAGAACAAGGAATGTAACAGTGGAGAGTGTTTTACCCATATTGCTTGTTAATGGATTTAAATGGATATAATTTTGAAATGTGTGTGGTGCTTCGAAATTTTTATAATGTCCACATAGTTCCGTTGGCAAGTTGTGTGTTTTGTACCACATGTACTAACTTTCTGTGTTGGTTTTTGATTAATAAAATACTGGGTGGGAAAGGCTGTCTGAATAGTACCCATATGTTGCTTCTATGCACTTTAATACCGATTTAATTCTCATGGTCATAATAACTATCTAAAATGGGGACCGTACTTTGGGGACGGACCTATGGACTAAAGTATTTGTTTTACTGAGTTTAGGCACTCAGAATTAAAAGTAACACAAAAATTGGACGTTCTCTAAAACAAATGAGGATCCAGAGTGGCTCATCTTCGTTATAATGTTTTTATCACAAGTATGTCATTTTAAAACATTACAAGCATTTAATTTGTTTAGCCGAGACCCTGTCACTTTGATGTGAACGTGCACACACCCTCACAGAGCCGCAGGCGCATGCTGTAAAATCACGATACCGTGTGGCTCCATTCAACAGCAGATGAAAGCTTTGCAAATGGATCAGAAAATGTGAAATAAAAGGTGTTCAAAGACGCCAGAGCAAACCGGACATGAATCGAGGCGGAAACATCAGAGTGTAACCGTCACATAATATGGTTTGTCATTGTTCACGAAAAAAGGTAACGATAGAGTGATTATGTGCAAAGGATTTTGAAGTGAGGGAAGCATTGACTTGTCTAAAATGTTTTGTAAGATTAAGGAATAAAAACTAACCCCTGATTCATTACCTAATTGATTTAGATGTATGTCCTTTGTTGCTCAAACAATCCAACTTCCGTCTCTGTTTTAGTTCAATTTGTAAATGAAGCTTTCACCTTTCTGCCAAGACAGTCATTGAATAATTCTTTATGGCTGTCTTTTCAAGTTTCCCCTCACATACTTTGCATCTCTCCGTCTGTGTGCAAGGGACTGAAACCCATGGATTTCAACGGCTTGGCTGATCCCTACGTAAAGCTGCACCTTCTGCCCGGAGCTTGCAAGGTGGGACATCATGCTATCCGAATATAAATCGATGTTTTTCTGCAAAACAAACAGAGCTGCAGTAATAGTGTCTTTCTTTCTCATAGTGTTGTGCAAAAAGATACATTACTTAATGGGGAACAGCACTTTTTTGGGAATTTTGCCTATCGTTCACAATTATGAGAGACAAGAAAACAATTATTTTTTGCATTATACATGTAGAAATAGGCTTGTTCTTGGTAGCTAGCAATGCAGCTAATAGGAGAAATCAATTCTACCTCTAAATCACATTAAAAGGGCATTCAAAAACCGTCAAGAATACTTCATTTACGTTCTGTAACCTGTATAATAACCAAGCTGTAGCGACATTGTTATTGTAAGAGCGAACACGGAGGAACTCTTTTTCTAGCGTAGCAACATATCGGCATGATTCAGTATTAGCTGTAAAAACAAACTATGGAAAGATATAAGCTAGATTCTACATCAGCACGAATTGCGTTTGAGTTTGTACTGCAAAAGACTGTGATAGGACACCAATCTGTACTGACTGAAAAACATGAACAATCATATTACAGTATTTGTTAAGTATTACCCCACTTTTCAGGTTTTCTTTGAACACAGCTTGCCAGACAGCATATGATGTCTGTCATGATACACGCATGACATGCTGCCTGTATCATGATCAATATAAAGTGTGAATCACTTGATGGACAGTTGTCTGTTTGGTCCAGCTGGCTGGGGACGTTTAATCTGGTTTATTTGGGTAAGCACGCCAGTTATGTCAAACACTGTTGTTGCCAGAAGTCGGATGTGTGCTGCTATGAAATTGGAAATCAATGCGCTAAAAAAAAATCTGTCCCAGCAAAGATAAAAATGATCAAAATACAGTAAATATTGTACATATTACATACTGTTATGAACGTGTCTGTTAACACATTCGATATAGACTTGCAGTATGTATATACAACGTTAATGGAGGGTTTTGAAGTTGTAGAAGGCTACAACCGTGACTTCCATCAGCCGCATCTTCCAAGTGTTTTTTATCATCGTTAATATCCCCTGCAAAAAAAGACATGTGTGTTCTTGTCTCTCGTAATGATTGTGAACGATAGGCAAAATACATATTTTTTTTAAAGTGCAGTTTCACTTTAAACTGAATTGAGATTTTAAACTACAATCAGTAAATGGATGTAGTTTGTAATTGTTCAATAATAATTTATTTACTTTGCCGTTGATTCAGTCTCAATTAGCTTGCTGTCATAAGAACATGATGGCCAGCAATGTCAAGCTGACCAACATTGAAAGCGAGCTATTGCACAAATACGATTACGCTACTCTGTTAAATACAACACTTGACCGACATGGAAAGAGGAGTTCAGGGGCACCTGCAGTGAATTGTGCGCAGAACAGTTCTTCCCTGGTGTCCTCCCACAATCACCCATATATGGTCATGCTAATTAACTCATACATTTTGTGATGAGTTTGAGGATCACCTGTTGGATTATCAATGACGGAAAACAGAGAGGGCAACTGCGACTCCAAAAAAGAAAGTGATTTTTTCAGATTGCAGCTTACTATGTTGAGCACTATAACAAGATTATTTTTGGAGGGCTGAGTAATGCAATATCTAATAAAAAATTATTTGAATTTGAATGTTAGTATTTGACAAATCATAGTGTCAGCTGCACCATGACTGAGAACTGTTGCTGAGATGAAGAAAACATGTTCCCGTTTTGGCCTTCTGTTTGCCAAGTCTTTGTCCAAATAATGTATTTATTATTTATATACGTTAATTTTGTCAGGTAACGCAAAGCAGGTTGAGGTGTATGACACCAGTAGTCATCATGAGCAATAGATAAATCTCTTCTGGGCAATTGGCACGCATAGAAGATTATTTCCATATATTATTTGCCCAATAAATCTGTTTTTTGTACAGTTGCGTATCATATTCATTTTTGAGTGGTAAAAATAACATTAAAATAGATCACATAGCAGCTGTGTATATGCAGCAAAGCTGCATGGGATCAAAACATTTGAACTCCGACCATGTTATCAACTCCTAAGTCTACATGCATGGAAAAAAGTTAAATGTAATAATTTCCTAAAGTAATAACACAATTTTATATATCAAAATATTGTGCTGCAGTCCATATGTTTTGGTCTTTAGACTGAAAAAAATACTTTTCACTGTGCTTTATTTAATGGAGACGCCATCCGGCATGGCCGTGTCTGAAAAACTTGGCGTGAGCCCTGCGCATGGTCGAAAGGGTTCGTAGAAATACGTACCGTTTTCCGCATATAATTTTCCAATTAATACATGCACACATGCACAGCAAACTTTATAAATGAGGCCCCAGATCATTCGGAGAAATAATTGCATAAGAAAAATATTTATTGATGGTTCGTATTCAATTGGAACCAATCAAAAATATTAGTCAAATGCTAAAGATAATCTCTTATTACGTCCAAAGCAACAGATTGCCCTTTGTCCATATTTACTATATATACTATAATACATGGCACCAAGTTTGCCATCAACACAGCCTCGTTCATAATACTGACATACAATATGGCAACTTCTTTTTTTTATTTTTTTATTTTAGCCTTTATTTAACCAGGTAAAAATCCCATTGAGGTCAAAGATCTCTTTTCCAAGGGAGACCTGGCCAAGAGGGCAGCAGCAAGGTTAAATTAAAAACAGTAAACAACACATAAAACATCACATTTACAACATTAAAACTTGCTCACATGACACATGTGCATACAGACAAGGTAGACTGCAATCTTTTCACAGAAGCTTTAAACTCATTCAATGTAACAAGGGTTTGAAGTTTAATATTCAATTGTAGGTTATTCCAAGCCATCGGTGCTGAAAACCTAAATGCTTTCTTGCCCAGTTCAGTTCTTACTTTGGGGACGACAAATTGCAGAACATTCATTGAACAAAGATTGTGACTTCCTTGTTTCTTTGTTAAAAGACAAGACAGATAAGATGGAGTGATACCCAGAATGGTTTTGTAGATGAAAACATACCAATGATTGAGGCGTCGAGCACATAAAGATGTCCAGTTAACCATTGAGTATAATACGCAATGGTGAGTAAAAGGAGCGCAGTTGGTGATGAATCTCAGTGCCCCACTTCTGCATTGTGCTTTGGAGCATTTATGATTGAACCCCATGAAATCGACCTGGCAACAAGTAGTCACACAAACATGTATAATCCATCCACCGTTTTTAAGGTATGTTGCCGGTCAAAACCTTCCTTAACTCAATTATTGTCATAAAAGACGCCACTCCTCCCTGCCATGGTACACACCCCGTTTCCATATGAGTTGGGAAATTGTGTTAGATGTAAATATAAACGGAATACAATGATTTGCAAATCATTTTCAACCCATATTCAGTTGAATATGCTACAAAGACAACGTATTTGATGCTCAAACTGATAAACTGGTAAACTTTTTTTTTTTTTGCAAATAATCATTAATTTCAGAATTTGATGCCAGCAACACGTGATAAAGAAGTTGGGAAAGGTGGCAATAAATACTGATAAAGTTGAGGAATGCTCATCAAACACTTATTTGGAACATCCCACAGGTGAACAGGAAAATTGGGAACAGGTGGGTGCCATGATTGGGTATAAAAGTAGATTCCATGAAATTCTCAGTCATTCACAAACAAGGATGGGGCGAGGGTCACCACTTCGTCAACAAATGCGTGAGCAAATCTTTTGAACAGTTTAAGAAAAACCTTTCTCAACCAGCTATTGCAAGGAATTTAGGGATTTCACCATCTACGGTCCGTAAAATCATCAAAGGGTTCAGAGAATCTGGAGAAATCACTGCACGTAAGCAGCTAAGCCTGTGACCTTCGATCCCTCAGGCTGTACTGCATCAACAAGCGACATCAGTGTGTAAAGGATATCACCACATGGGCTCAGGAACACTTCAGAAACCCACTGTCAGTAACTACAGTTGGTCGCTACATCTGACCCACTGTCAGTAACTACAGTTGGTCGCTACATCTGTAAGTGCAAGTTAAAACGCTCCTATGCAAGGCGAAAACCGTTTATCAACAACACCCAGAAACGCCGCCGGCTTCGCTGGGCCTGAGCTCATCTGAGATGGACTGATACAAAGTGGAAAAGTGTTCTGTGGTCTGACGAGTTCACAATTCAAATTGTTTTTGGAAACTGTGGACGTCGTGTCCTCCGGACCAAAGAGGAAAAGAACCATCCGGATTGTTATAGGCGCAAAGTTGAAAAGCCGGCATCTTTGATGGTATGGGGATGTATTAGTGCCCAAGACATGGGTAACTTACACATCTGTGAAGGCGCCATTAATGCTGAAAGGTACATACAGGTTTTGGAGCAACATGTGTTGTTCACAGTCCCCCGGACTGTTGAACAACTTAAGCTGTACATCAAGCAAGAATGGGAAAGAATTCCACCTGAGAAGCTTAAAAAATGTGTCTCCTCAGTTCCCAAACGTTTACTGAGTGTTGTTAAAAGGAAAGGCCATGTAACACAGTGGTGAACATGCCCTTTCCCAACTACTTTGGCACGTGTTGCAGCCATGAAATTCTAAGTTAATTATTATTTACAAAAAAAAAATAAAGTTTATGAGTTTGAACATCAAATATCTTGTCTTTGTAGTGCATTCAATTGAATATGGGTTGAAAAGGATTTGCAAATCATTGTATTCCGTTTATATTTACATCTAACACAATTTCCCAACTCATATGGAAACGGGGTTTGTACTTCATTGGTTATACACAAGCAGAATTTGTCTGAAAAACTGCAAATAATAAACATACTAATCTCAATGCTAAAATGTCTTCTGCTGTATGCAGGCCAACAAACTGAAAACCAAGACTGTGCGCAACACCCTAAACCCTGTTTGGAATGAGACGCTTACATACTGCGGCATCACCGAGGAAGACATGTATCGAAAAACTCTAAGGTAAATATGCTTTATTCTACCTTGCTGGGAAGCCTGGTTAAGCTTTTCTTATCACCTATTTTGATCACTGTCCTCCGCACGCTACTCTTAGACCTTTTAGCTGTCTTTGTTACACTGTGTTCTCTTGCCACTGATCCCTCCATCCTCATTCAATCCATGCTTTTGCACAAAGGGATCAGCAAAGATCTCTTTAAATATCCCCCATCTATCTCCCTATTGAGGCTTTTTCCGACGCGACAGATCGAGGTCAAACTTAAGCACCACAGGGTGTCTTAATTTCCTTGACCAACAACCCGCACCAAAAGGTGAGACAGACACTGCATGTGATTGAAACTTTGGCCATTTAGGAGCAGGGATTTAAACGGGATTGACTGACAATCTCCAAAAGGAAATAACTCACCTGTAGGACTGTGTTAATTCAGCAGAGGAGTTTACAGTGGAAAAACTCCCAATCTCACCAAGTATACATTTCTAAATTCCAGTCAAAATATCCAAACAGACCTAATACAAGTCACAATCCCTTGACTATTATTGTTTCAGTTAGAAATAAGAACTTGTTTTTAGTCAATAGATCATCAAAGGAAAAAAATACAACTTTTGAGCATCGCAAGTTTGTTATAAGACACAAAACTTCACAATACTAGTAAGTATAGCTAATAATAAGTTTTAAATGCTAATTTAAAGATCACTTTTAAGTTTTTAAAAGCTTAAAGGTGCCATATGTAATAATTACATGTCAAGTCATCATTAAATGGCCCTGATGTGTCAAAAGGCATTAATAAATCATGTTCTTTTCGAATACCTTTATAACTGATAACGGTAGTTCATATGCTCATTTCAAAATTAGATTTACAGCCCCGAAATATTGTTATTGTTTTCATTTCGATGCCCCGCCAATTACCGTTTGTTAACGGTATTTTAGTTACTAAGTTTGTAAACATTAACAAAAACAACAAAAAAATATTTTGAGAAAATAAATATATCCACCTAATCACTCTCACATCGATCACATATTGATACTACCCTTCGTATGATCGTATTGACACCACCAACTTTTAGATCAATTCACCCTCCTCTTACGTGTCGTGTATTGACTATGACAATGCTGACACACTAAGAGTTGTTGTTATATTATCCTCTCTCGAGACACCTGGTAATCTATGTGTTAATTAGCTATTTACTTTCTGCTGCCAGATGGTTCCATCTACACTTCTTAAAGGTCACTACACTTATTTCTTGGTGTTGTTTAAAGCGAGCTAAGCTACTTGCATGCCTACTCCTAGCTAGTTCACAGAGTGTAAGCATGTTTATGCTTGTCCTCCAGTGATAATGAAATTTGATAATGATACTTGATATTGTCACTTTAAGATTCTAAGAAACGCAAATGTATTTGCCCTAGTGGAGGTGATTATTATTAGCCTAGGGGAGGGGCTCCTCACTATGTGAAGACACATAATTAGCTGCTAGCCGCTTCTCAGCCCAAGGACTAAAAATAAATACTGTGTGAAACAGGGGGGATTGTCGTTTGTAATCGGCATTAAAAGGAATTATTCTGCAATGGTGATCACATACTTTTTCCACAAAAATCGTCTGATACAGATCGGTGGCCGATAGATTAGCAGATCCCTCGGCGCAATGTAAATAGATTTATTCAGGCGTAACTAAAGTTGTGGCCAATAACTGCATAAGGTTAAATCTAAAACACTTTGAAAATATGAACAGCCTTTAGGAGCTGTTTGTACTAAAAGTTTCCACAGAAATACTGAAAACAAATGATCCAATTTACAGTTTCTCCGCTACTGCTTTATTCAAGCGTGACAAAGGAGCAGAACTAAATTTTTCTAAGGCGCAATCTTGTTTTCCTTTTTTTTACGTTACTTCCCCAACTACATGTTTTATCTCTTCTGCAGCAGGCAGCAAAGTCTGAAAATTGTTAGGGATATCATTCAGAAGTGTGTCGTATTAATTATACTGTACTGCCATTTTCAAGCATGAAAAAATATACAGTTTCACTGTTATTTTACAAATCGTGTTAAATTATTCTGCACACTACACAGCTGCTGACTATGGAAGCTAAATACTGTTTAAATGTTAAATAAGAATGATAGGCAAGACTTTTAATTTTAGTACGCGAACTCCTGAAGAAGTGGTTTAAAATAAGCACCACATGACTAATACGCATGACTACAACTTTATACATTTCCATTTTCTATATAGCTTTTTCAAAAACACAATAATCCTCTACAGTTCCTGCACATCATTCATCATCCAATTTTTTGGTTTCATTACCCTTTCAAAAGGTTTTCAAATTATCTGTAAGATGAGATACTTAAGTTGAAATTACTCCAAAGGTTTGTCACCTGTGGCCTCGGGCAACATCTGCCTCATTTCTACCCCATTTCTGCAATACCACCTTGTATTACCATCACTGGAAAATGCATTCTGTTAACATTAATCCACATTTTTCAGACAAATAACCATATGCGAGACAGCAGCATCTTCTCCTCCTCAAACTTGCTTGTCTTGCATTCATAATTACATTCATGAAATGTGGAACTCCATTTCTGCTTTTCCCAATACAATACAATTCCCCTACACTGCGATACAATGTAAATTAATTCTTGCCTGTCTCAGCCACATTCCCCCTCTCTCCGATGTGTGTTTTGATTCTCGATATAGCGCTTTCCTCCATGGGCCCGCTCCCGCCCACATATGGCTTGTGCAGGTGGCAGGAGTAAAACTTTGATTGAAACCATAAATATGGATTGACACTGCCCTGCATAATGCACTATTGCTATCCCTATAGCATGGAAAGTGGTGCTTGTAAAATATAAGAAGTAGAGATATTCCAAGTGGTGGGATATACATTATATATTGGGTATATTAGCGTTGGCGTTTATAGTTTGTAACAGACTATTTTCCAGCAACGTACGCCAAGTAAAAAGGCAAGCGAACCAAAAACACAATCCACAAACATGGTGGATATGCTACACTAAAACTAAAATATTTTCTGAATTTGGGTTTAAAAATGATTAAGAACATTCTAAATTCATTTTTGAAATATTTCACTATGTGTAGTAAATCTTTCACTTTTTGAACTTAACTATTGAAATCCAAAGATATTCTAATTTAATGAAACACACCAATACTGTCTACTTTTATTTTATAATTTTTTTTAAACGTTTTCTTTGCTGATTGGCTGGGTACAATAGCTGTGTTATACTTCAATGTAAGGTATGTGGTGATATTCTTTGATAATCATCAGCTTCTACTTCTTATTTACCGTACTGTAATTTCTGGTCATAAGCCCCTACTACTTTCCCCAAGCTTTGATCCCCAAGCTTTGAATCCTGCATTTATACAATGCTGTGGCTACTTTATGGATTTTCTGGGTTCACAAGCTTCACATACCGCCATACTTGCCAACCCTCCCGGATTTTCCGGGAGACTCCCGAAATTCAGCGCCTCTCCCGAAAACCTCCTGGGACAAATTTTCCCCCAAAAATCTCCCGAAATTCAGGCGGAGCTGGAGGCCACGCCCCCTCCAGCTCCATGCGCACCTGAGTCCGCTTTCCCACAATATAAACAGCGTGCCTGCCCAATGACGTTATAACTGTAGAATGATCGAGGGCGAGTTCTTGGTTTCTTATGTGGGTTTATTGTTAGGCAGTTTCATTAACGTCCTCCCAGTCACGTTTTCGTCTACCGTAAAGCAGTTCGTCTGCCGTAAACAGCAATGTTGTGACACTCTTAAACAGGACAATACTGCCATCTACTGTACATGCATATGTGACAATAACATCTAGGGCTTTTAGAGAGTGCAGTGCACAACTGCGCACACAACAAGGAGACGAAGCAGAAGAACGAGGAAGATACAGCCGTGGTGACGCCGACGACGAGTAAGATGAAGAAATACGCTTGTAAGTTCCAAGCCGCAGCTGCGATTGGACCTGGATAGCCCCCGGGAAGAAGTAGTGGACTACCAAGTGCTTGGCAGTGAATATCTTCCTCAGGAAGCAAAGATTGACCGGTTTTGGGCCATGCTAGGGAGAGATGGAAGATTCCAGACTCTAGTGCATTTGATGAAAGCACTTTTGTGCGTGCCACACAGCAATGCATCATCAGAGAGGGTGTTCAGCATGGTTAGAAAAATAGTGACAGAGAATAGAACAAGAATGGACAATTCAACCCTTAATTCAACAATGAGTAGATGAGTGTTATGTGCGTTTCTTTTATTTATATCCATCCATCCATCCATTTTCTACCGCTTATCCCTATATATATATATATATAATAAAATAAATATATACAGTATATATATATATATTTATATATATATATATATATATATATTGCTAGAATTCACAGAAAGTCAAGTATTTCTTATATATATATATATATATATATATATATATATATATATATATATGAAATACTATTTATATATATATATATATATATATATATATATATATATATATATATATATATATATATGAAATACTTGACCATACATGTACGAGCCATAGTATTACCCCAGGGGGTGTCAAACTCATTTTAGCTCAGGGGCCGCATGGAGGAAAATCTGTGCACATACTATTAAAATCATGGCATTAAAAGTAAAAAATAAAGACAACTTCAGATTGTTTTCTTTGTCTTACTTTGGCCAAAAATACAACAAACACATTCTGAAAATATTTTAATACAAATATAGAAAAAAAATACCGGCAGCAGTAAAGTTTAGATCCATGAAGGAAAGAAGAAAGTGAATGAATGTTTATAACTGAATACATTTACATATGCATAAAAACGTATTTTCTTTTGTATTCTTTTTTTTTAATGAATTAAGTAACGTTTATGACAACCTTTTTCCAAAACACAATATAGAATGTGAGATATAACAGGATAATGCATACATTTATCATTTATTTCAAAACGGCTACAAAAAAGTGGGACCCCAAAAATTTACCGTGGGACCCCATTTTTATGACTTGATGGGGGTCCCTGGGACCCCATTTTGAAAACTTCTAGCGCCAACACTGATGGAGTATTGGTGCGTGCAAAACAGCAGCAGGAAGCTGTGGCCTGCGTGCACTTTTGTGGAGGCTGTGACCCATTATTCAAATTTTCATTGTTCCTTATGGAGAAATGTGCTTCACTATACAAACTTTTCTGTTTACGAACACTGTTCAAGAACCAATGAAGTTTGTAAACCAAAGGTCCACTGCGCATTTTCATGTCTATTCTCTGAATCAGAGACGTCCAAAGTGAAAAACAAGTAAGAATGCAAGAAACAAAAGAGCCAAAAGACATAATGCAGTGAGAGAAAGCCTAAATATTGATACTAAGGGGGTGTTCCGATGTGATATTGATATCGATTCGATACAAGCAAAATAACAAGTATCGGAGTAGCGCGAGCTAGACTTTCATAATTAGTGTCCTTAATTATTTCTTATATATATATATATATATATATATATATGTATATGTATATATATATATATATATATATATATATATATATATATATGAAATACTTGACTTGGTGAATTCTAGCTGTAAATATACTCCTCCCCTCTTAACCACGCCCCCAACCACGCTCCCGCCCCAACCACGCCCCTTAACCCCCACCTTCCGAAATCGGAGGTCTCAAGGTTGGCATGTATGCATACCGCCAATAAATTCATACTTGTCCCATCAGACCAATGTAATTGCAGAACGGGTCATGGTGGACCAATGAAATTGTTTACATTAAATCAAACAGTTGGCCGTTAAGCGCGTTACGGACTTATCAAACTAGTCATGGAGAAGAAACGACAAAATGCACAAAACGCAGCCCCATAGCCAAAGAGGGTCGACCAAATTTAAATGGAAATCTCCAATCACTAATAGGACCTGAAAAGCCGGACCACCGCGTACTGAAACCACTAAAGTTGTCTTCTTTGGTGCGCAGCGGTTCAGCCTTTCGGGACCCACAGGAAGAGAAGAACAAAGACCGTGCTGAATTACCTCTCCAGTAAGATACTGTATACCGTGTTACTGTACTTCTTTTTTCAAATTTGTGAATGAACACAAGCACCTGTGTAAATATGTCATGTTTCAATGTTTTTATCCGTTGCTTATAGACTTGTGTGGCCAATATATGTACTAAATAAAATTTGTCCAAAAATGAGGTGGGTGCGGCTTATACTTACGTGCGCTCTATAGTCTGGAACTTGCGGTTTGATTTCTGTCTTTTTTATTTTTACCTTTGTACTCTTTGTCTCAACGCCAGGGTGTCCGTGTGTGACGAAGACAAGCTGACCCATAACGAGTTCATCGGAGAGTCACGGATTGCGCTGCGCCGAGTCAAGCCCGACCAGACCAAGCACTTTAACATCTGTCTGGAGCATCCGCCTCCTGTGAGAAGATAAAACATACAAACTCAGGGGGTGTTTCAGAGGAAAGACTTAAAAAACTCAAACAAGATAGATTAGAGGGGCTGTTTGCAACATTTACACAGACACCTAAAGGGCGCAAACTTTCCAATGTATTTTACACAGTATATTCCGCACTCTTGCAGCTTCTCGTACATAATGATGTAATTACCTAGCACATGCACGTGCATTAGCTCTAGGTGTTGTTTGAATAGTTATGGTTAGCTGTCATTGAATGTATATTCTATCATAACAACAACATGACTGCAAATTTTTTGTTGCTTCTCTTGGACTGCTTTTGTATGTGCAGCGCTCCCTGCACGTACGTGTTGATGAAACAGGTCGAGTGACCGCTGCAAACACCAATCATTTTATTCGGGCCAGTGAAACATTGTATTACGGTTCATAAACTTTGTAATTGTGATGAATATAGACAATTATCAAACAAATGTGTTACGCTAAACCACCAATGGTAAAATAAGCTGCCAGTGGTGGTGTTGTTGTAATATTTTTTGCTTTAAAAAATGTTACTGTGAAGAAGTTGCAAACAGCACCTTTAATAATTAATTATTATCCTGTTCAACATCGCAGATCTCTCAATCACGATGGAATTATTTTAACAGCTAGAAAACATACACATATTTAAAGTGGTTTCTTCCTAAACTCTTTTTTCTACCTGCAGCTGCCCTCACCCACGGCAATGAGCACGGCCCTAAGAGGAATCTCCTGCTACTTGAGAGAGGTGATGACATCATCTGTCCAGCATTTAATTTTCTAAAGGGAACAGGGAGGGTGGAACCTATCATAGTTGACTAAGATGAGAGTCTGGGTGTACCACAGTCACCGGTCAATCAAACAGACAACCTATTCAATACAATTCAAAAAACGTTATGTGTCCCCGAGGGGCAATTAAAAGGCATTACAGTAGGGGTAACTGGGTTTTTTTTATTGGTCCTCGGCTCTTTCTGAAATTAAATTCAATTAATTAACCGATTAAAACAAAAATGGTTTAAAAAAGCAGTAATTATATGAAAATAAAGTCATAATATTAGGAGAGTAAAGTCATAATATTAAGATAGCAAAGTTGTAGTCCATCAAAAAATAAAAAAATAAATAAAAAAAGTGAACTAAGTCTAAATATTATGAGAAGGAATTCTTGAAATGTTTTTAAATAAAAATAAAAAAAACAGCAAATAAGTGTAATGTATGGAGGGCTTCACGGTGGCAGAGGGGTTAGTGCGTCTGCCTCACAATACGAAGGTCCTGAGTAGTCTTGGGTTCAATCCCGGGCTCGGGATCTTTCTGTGTGGAGTTTGCATGTTCTCCCCGTGACTGCGTGGGTTCCCTCCGGGTACTCCGGCTTCCTCCCACCTCCAAAGACATGCACCTGGGGATAAGTTGATTGGCAACACTAAATTGGCCCTAGTGTGTGGGTGAGAGTGTGAATGTTGTCTGTCTATCTGTGTTGGCCCTGCGATGAGGTGGCGACTTGTCCAGGGTGTACCCCGCCTGCCGCCCGATTGTAGCTGAGATAGGCTCCAGCGCCCCCCCCCCCGCGACCCCAAAGGGAATAAGCGGTAGAAAATGGATGGATGGATATGGAGAAAAAGTTAATTCTAATAATACGCTTCATCAGCTTTAACACAAAGCTGACATGCAGGCTGTTTTTTCAGTATGTGGGAAAAAATTGACACCCTTGATTTAAGCTTTTTCAAATAGAATGTAAGTTCCACATACTGGGTTTTTGCAGGTATCAGAATATCTCATTTAATGCTTTTTAATGCCATTTAAAACAAGCGTAATGCCCATGTCCTACTGCAGATATTTATTAGATATGGTTAAAATCATCCAGATAGACAAAATTGTAAGAATTTTATAATGATAAATTTGAATAGCTAAAAAGTAACTGTAAGCATTTGACAATGATATATTTGAATAGTTGAAAAGTTTTCATTAACTTTGGTTGAATTAATCACTAACATAATCATAATATGTAATAACAATGCAAGTAACCCTTTCAAACACAATAAACATAATTTTTATGACTGTAGACTTTTTACCATTGTAATTGGAAGGTCAATGACTTGATTATCCTATATAGGTAAACAAACATTAAAAATTAAATGGACTCTCAATCTGTTAGCAAAAATTGCACTTCAATAAATACTGAACATCTTGAAGGGCAGTTTGGTCGCGTGGTTTGTTTTGTTGTCTTTTTTGTTGCCAATTCTATCACGGCATACTTGCTAGTTGTCTGTGTTAATGGGCTAACGTTGATCATTCAGTTTTTTCAGTCATTTTCATTTTTTTCCATGCAGTGACAATTGGCTCTGTAATCATATGTTTTCTTCTTAGCTTTTGTTACTTAACAAAGTTAGTAATGCTTCTCACTAGCGAGTATCGAGTTGCGAGGCGATGTCAGTGTATTCTGTGTGTGTAAACTTGCAATCCTGCCTGCTCTTACCGAAACAAAATGTGTAAAATGACCAACCTGAGGCTTTACTCTGCTCATTTAATTCTACTGTAAAATAAAAATGCTAGGGTGCTGAGAGCAGTGCACAGATTGAGATCTCTTGTATCCAGTTTGAAAGCCAGAGACGAAGAAAATAAATACACACAACATAGCAATTTATCGATGTCTATAAAGATCCTTTTTATTTATCGTTCGATTGACTTGTTGACTATCAGTCCAGGCCTAGAATTGCCGGAAATGTTTAATGTCTCTATACATTGTGTACAGAGGCATATATATACATATATAGCAACATGTGTTTTAATACCATTTAAGGCTTAATTTTTGCAAAATCTAGTTAATTACTTGTAATGCTTTTTATTGACCCGCGGGAACGCTGACATCAAAAGGCCCAAAATTGCAGGTACAATGAGCGACAGTGTTGATCTTGTTTGAGCTGGGCTATGTTCAGTGACCCAAGCCTACACAGAGACCCCATTTAACGCTGATGTGCACAGGCATATCCATTCTGACGAGAGCACCTCAACGACAAAAGCAAACCATAAACTTTGACATGTCGTGCAAGAGGAATGACTTCTTTAATCACAGGGTGGCAGGAATAATTAAGCTGACTATTTCACACCAAGCTTGTTTAATGAGTCTGGTGATTGTTTTTTCTGACGTTTGTCCTCTCCTTTAAAAAAAACCCTAATTCCTATTCATTTGTGGGCGCGTTGCAGCCGGCATCAATGTCTATTTGTTTCCACCTCCCTAATGAGTCGCTCCCTATCGACCCGTGAAGGTCCGAGCTTTTTTACGACCACGTACCCGCTGCAAATTACCATCCCTAATTGTCAAGTCCTTAAGTCGCATGGACGCAACACCTCATTCTCTTCCACAAAAAAATGGGAAGTTCTGAAGGATATAATTGTGAAAGAGATGCCTTGGAGACTATTAGCGTTGGGGAGGGAAGGAAGGATGAATGCGAGGCGTTTGGCATATTGATCATTTACTCTGTCTTGCTCTCGCCTCAAGATAAGACTTAATGAGAGATGGAGCGATACAAAGAGGAGAAATACATTTAGTGCAAAAAAATGCAGCTTCTCTTTTTATGAGAAATTACATCGTTGCTATTCCAGCAGTGGCGGAGGCCCCATATATAAAACACCCCTGTAAATAACACGTGTGGATGCTCTAAGCCATCTGGGTGAGTCACTGCCAGCCTCCTTCACCCTATTTCTTCCACCTGTCACTTTGCATCTTCTGTGTCACCCTTGCTTGTTAGTCAATAGCTTTGATAACAGTTTGTTGTGCATGTAAAATACTTCAACCAAGAGCAACAATCTTCATTAATATGGGTCGAGGCAGACGCTTTACCTCTTTCCGACTTGTGGCAGCTCAGCTAAATGTCACATGAACATGGGCGAGCTCTTTAGGAACATTTTCTTAGTCGATAAAGATAAGATTTAAAGCTGCTCAGCACATTCTTAAATCATCAAATAACTTTGAAAACTACATTTCGGAACAACAAAGGACGTGTGGCAATCAATTTACGTGAAGGTTTGACGACATAAAACCCATCAGAAAAGTGTGCTTTATAGCAACATAAGCTTTTCACAATGGCAGGAATTTGTCCTTGTATAATGGCACTGCCAAGAAAACAGCCAAACACTATAAAACTCACAGACAACAAAGTGTAAAATAGTCGAAAAAAGTTGTAGGGATAACGCATCAATATGATTTCCTCTTTCAAACACTTATACTCCCCACAAGTTTAAAGCACTATGTTTGACAAACTAGCGTACCTTAAATGGAAGACACTTAGATAACGTAGGTGAAAAACAAACATGTACATGATCTTTTACTTCAGCAACCTCCTGCATCTTCAGTTTGATATCATTTAAAAATCAATAAGTTACTTTTTCCACACATAATAATAATAATAATAATAACTGGGATTTATATAGCGCTTTTCTAAGTACCCAAAGTCGCTTTACATGTAGAACCCATCATTCACACCTGGTGGTGGTAAGCTACTTTCATAGCCACAGCTGCCCTGGGGTAAACTGACGGAAGCGTGGCTGCAATTTGCGCCAACGGCCCCTCCGACCACCACCTATCATTCATCATTCAATTCACCGGTGTGAGTGGCACCGGGGGCAAAGGGTGAAGTGTCCCGCCCAAGGACACAACGGCAGCGATTTTTGGATGGTAAGAGGCGGGGAGCGAACCTGCAACCCTCAGGTTTCTGGCACGGTTGCTCTACCCACTACGCCATGCCGCCCCAAACACATGAAGGTCTTACCACAATAATAATAACTTGGACTAATGTCTTACTAATTTGTTCTTTTGACCCGGCTACCCCATGCATCATGGAAGTTAGATCGCTCAAAATCAATTGGGTTCTTGCTCTGGTATCAAGAGCATCGAGAACATTTTTTTTAAGTTTAAAGAGCGGGTTTAAAAGTATGACCAGTATAGTGGTCGCTTCCACGTATTGGTATGTCCGGGTATTCAAATTCAATACAATTGTTCAGACATAGAGGACCCATACAAGCTGTTTTGATAACCAAGACGTTTATTTACAATTACTGCAAAGAAGAATAAATTGGAAACAGGAAATATTTGGAGAAAAGATTGGAGTTTATGACAAAGTAGAAAGGAAAACAAAGCTCTCTTTGACCACTTGGTTATTCTAGAGCAGAGGTCTGCAACTCGCTGTTCTGAAGCCACATGTGGCTTTTCTCCCTCCTTGTTGTGGCTCCCTCAGATTTTTTTTTAACCCTGAAGTGAGAAAAGTTTGCATTTTTAAAAAGAGTTCTATAATTACTGACTGTTTGTGAGGCCGCGAAAGCGCACAGGCTGAGTTCTGAGACACCAAGAGGGTAAATAAAAGAGACTGGAAGCCTGTGTGTTCAGTTCAGCTCCTCAAGTGTGTAAACCCTTGGGTAGGCTAACCACTAACAAAGTTCCAAAAAAGAAAAGAACAATGTTTAATTTCACATGGACAGATTGGGTTTCCTGTCAAAAATAAAAAATATGAAAACTTTTAAAAGTTTATACACTGTGTTATGTTTTGCGGCTCTACACTGTTTTGTCTCTTTTGATAGTAAAGGTTGCAGAACCCTGTTCTAAAGTTATAACATCGGGAGGCTGCCTACAGTCACAGCTGTTAATGCCAATATTTTTGACGGCGCTAATTAAGGACCACGGCAGTTATTTTCTGTTGTGTCAAGCAACTGAAAAAATGAGCGATAAGTTAATTATGATCTGTAATTAATTAATCTAATCAACCTAATGTGTAATCTCACCAAGAAAAATGTTGAGAAAAGTCCTCAATTTTAGGTATTTTCCTTTTAATTTGTTACATTATTGTGGCAGATCAAAAGATTGATGTATACGAAGAAGCAGAGATTCCACTACTCATCCCTCCACCCTTTGCCCACCTGAAAACAACAGCTTCTTGTTATTGACAATCAATGTCTAATTCAAGTTATGACTGACCATTGTTTCACAACCCCAAAATGTCAAGCACATGAAGAGGCTGGGGATATCGCTGGCATACAGAGGCAACAACATTAAAAATGTAATTACCAGTAACCAGATTAAAAGCATAATGCTCTCTCTATATATATACATATATATATACATATATACATATATATATACATACATATATATATACATACATATACATATATATATATATATATATATATATATATATATATATATATATATATATATATATATACATACACACATATATATATATATATATATATATATATATATTTGTATATATATATATGTATATATATATAATATATATATATATATATATATATGTTTGACTACAATTAATTAATCCCAATTAACGCAATAATTTGACACCCTTAGTTGTATCCCATGAAAACACTAGGACAGTGTTTCTTAACCACAAAAAATATCTATTTCTCAGCTGTGGTCTGTATGGGCCATTTGTAATAGACTTTTACACCACTTGGGGCAGTAATGCCAACATCAAACAAACAGAAGAAGTTTTATAAGCGCAAAAATGATGACTAAAGTGTTGAAGCTGTACTTTCATTTGCACTTTGATTGTATTGTCAGTTTATTTAAGAAACATATATATTATTTATTATTTATATAATTATAATGTGTTTATTTTACCACTGTGTAATTGTAAGTAAATACATTTTTCATCAGTTTTCAGAAGTCCCTTCTTTTGCAGTATATTTGATTAATATTTATTTTTGCAAACAACCTGATCTAAGCCTTAATAATATTTGTGATCAACACATGCTTCCAAATCATTTGACAAGATTGTAAACTGTAAGTAGGTTAGATATAATCATTGAACACAAATACCACCAAGAGTACTGTAAGATTAATAATAGTGTTAATATTTGAGTAGGCCCAGGCCCCCTCTGTCGTGGAAAGGTTGGGCCCCAAGGTCAACATGGTTAAGAACCTCTACTCCAGGGGGCTTGGTGGCAAATTGATTAGGAGTTAATCAGACCATTGATGCTATAAAGCAGGGATGTCCAAACTTTTTTTTTACCAAAAATAAAAATTGATATTGATAATTTTTAATTTGTAAAAAAAAGCTACAAAAATTACACAATGCCAAGAAGTTTCGTATTCTTAAAGAATAAAACCCTGTTTTGTTTGTTTGTTTATATTTTCCGAATGTGCTATAGGTCAATAAATATGAGCAGTGAGCCACTAATGGCCCCAAGGCCGCACTGTTTGTTTGTTTATATTTTCCGAATGTGCTATAGGTCAATAAATATGAGCAGTGAGCCACAAATGGCCCCAAGGCCGCACTTTGGACACCCCTGGCAGAGTGTTGCTGCTTTGCAGTGGTGAAAAAAGTTTTGTTATTAAATGAAGCAAAATTCACAACATGCACACCATTATTTTTTTAAGAGTTAGTTCATCAATCAAATACCCCTTTGTCCATCCATCCATCCATCCATTTCCTACCGCTTGTCCCTTTTGGAGTAACGGGGGGTGCTGGAGCCTATCTCAGCTGCATTTGGGCGGAAGGCGGGGTACACCCTGGACAAGTTGCAATTTTAATCCATCTCAGGCTTTATTTTTTAAGAGTTAGTTCATCAATCAAATACCCCTTTGTCCATCCATCCATCCATTTCCTACCGCTTGTCCCTTTTGGAGTAACGGGGGGTGCTGGAGCCTATCTCAGCTGCATTTGGGCGGAAGGCGGGGTACACCCTGGACAAGTCGCAATTTTAATCCATCTCAGGCTTTTTATTCGGACGGCAGTCCTAATTGTCCTACTGTAAATTGTCTTTTATCACACACTGTCAACCTGACTTCCATGTCCTCACAAGTTACACGATGAAAGCGCTCAAACAGTAAACCTGATTCTGCATTTATCTATAAGTGCATTTCAATCAGAGAAATATGAAGTATGAATTTTGTTATTAATTTACTTTTGATTACATGCGGCCTCCCGCAGCTCAAACAGCTTGTGGTTTGGATTTTATCTTCTCTCTCTTTCTCCGCCCGTCCTCAGTGGGAGGCAGAGCAACAGAGAAGTCTGGAGGAGAGAGGCCGCCTGCTGCTATGCCTGCAGTACCTGCCCCCGGCTGACGAGGATGACACTGATGGTAAAGGCGAGGCCAAGGAGAAGAACAGCGGCGGCTTGTGCGTGGGCGTCAAACGCTGCGCACACCTGGCCGCCATGGACGTCAACGGCTTCTCCGACCCCTATGTTAAAACGTAAGGACCATAACAAACCACAGATTTGTGTATGTGGTCATTATGTATGCTCCAACCAAATTCATTTGCAATTTAAAAAACATTTAAATACGAATAATTAATTTCAGTCTTGTTGGTGGCGGTAATGAGCTGTAGAAAGTGATTGACAACTGCCAAACTGAATAAGAGTGGATCACAGTTAGCATGCCGTTATAATGGTAAAATTCTGGTTTTGCTATGAAATTTTCGGGGACGGCGTGGCGCAGTTGGCAGAGTGGCCGTGACAGCAACCTGAGAGTTCCTGGTTCAATCCCCACCTTCTACCAACCTCTGTCACGTCCGTTGTGTCCTTGAGCAAGACACTTCACCCTTGCTCCTGATGGGTCGTGGTTAGTGTTGCGTTTTGGACCAGTTGTTCCTCCCAGGGAATTCAAGTCACAATTCGCTCCCAAGTTCTTTCCGACACTTAAAGCTGAGTTGAAAAACCACCAGAGACAGAATAGGTATTTTGTTGTATATATTCTCAAAGCTTCGACAATATACATTTTAGATTGAGACCAGTCTAACCCTAGAACTTTCTATCCCGCACACCCAAAATGGTCTCTCTTCCCAACGCCAAAAACCTCTCTTCCCTTCCACCTCCCTAGCCATAACAAAAGCACAACGTCTCCCTAGCCATAATACATTCCAAAGAACTCAAGGTTAACACACAGAGTTTGCTTGCTGACAGAGCATCAAGAGAAGAAGTGGAAAAGACGAGCTGTTTTCAAATATGACAAAGAAATGGAAGAAGTACAACTTAAATTCGGATATATGTAAATATCTGCCTCCGACAGGTATTACTGGTTAGGGCCTTCTATGGCAGCTCCCACCATCAGTGTGTGAATGTGTGTGTGAATGGGTGAATGTGGGAATAGTGATTCAAAGTGCTTTGAGTACCTTGAAGGTTGAAAAGCGCTATACAAGTATAACACATTTATATTTAACTGTTTATGAGTTTATTGGTTTGTGTGCTTGTCTGACTGGTAGTGGTGTAGTTAAAAGGGAACATTGGCACACAAGCGCCTGATCAAGGCGCCTCTATAAATAGTCTGCGTTAGCGCTTATAATTATCATCATCACATCATCATCATCGGCGATCACTCGAAGCGAGTATGACTACTTCTTGTGGGTCTTCAGATGGCTGTGGAGGCCGATCCGTGATCCACATACTCTGGTGCAGTGTGGGCAGGGGAAGGTGGAGGTGATGTGTTGTCTTGGAGCCTTTTTTTGTCTCTCCTTGCGGTGTTGTCGCTTTGTCTCTGCGGCACGGCGGAGTTCCATTTCATGGTGTTGGGCCCCTTCTCGCACTAGTTCCTTCCAGCAGCACCTATCCAATGCGATGTGCTCCCAGTTACTCGAGGTGATGTGAAATTTCTTTAGGTTTGTCTTGATGTTGTCCTTGAAGTGTTTCTTTTGTCCGCCAGGAGCTCGCTGACCTTTCTTTAGCTCGGAATACAGGATCTGTTTGGGGAGACGTGTGTTGGACATGCGGATGAAATGGCCAATCCATCTGAGTTGGTGCTGCATTATTGTAGTGGTGATGCTGAAAATGTTGGCTTCCTCCAAGACACTGATGTTGGTGCGTCTGTCTTCCCAGCTGATCCTCAGGATCTTTCGTAAGGCTCTTTGGTGATGTTGTTCCAAGGCTCTGAGGTGACTGCTGTAGGTGGTCCATGACTCTGTGCCGTACAGCAGGGTTGGGAGGACGACGGCTCTGTAGACCAACAGTTTTGTTTGGTCATTTAGGTCATGATCCTCAAAGACCCTTTTCCTGAGTCTGGCATATGCTCCACTAGCACAACTCAGGCGATGGTTGACTTCAGAGTCCATGTCAGCTTTTGAGGAGAGGAGGCTACCAAGGTAGGGGAAGTAGTCGACATTTTCGAGCGTGGTGTTATCCACTTTTATGACGGGGTGGATTGATGGTTGGTTGGGTGGAGGTTGATGGAGAACTTGGGTCTTCTTGATGTTCAAGGCTAGACCCAGGGCTTGGTAAGCATTCAGGATGCCCTGGAGGTCTTCTGCAGAGTGTGCTGCGATGGCGTTGTCGTCTGCATATTGAAGCTTCATGATGGTGGTGTTCCTGATTTTGCTCTTAGCTTTGAACCTGTTAAGGTTCAAGAGCCTGCCATCAGTTCTATACACAAAACGGACACCCTGTAGCAGCTCGTTGCCAAGGAGATGGAGTATGACAGTAATGAAGATGGTCAACAGGGTGGGTGCAATAATGCATCCCTGTTTGACACCTGCTTCCACTGTGAAAGGCTCGACACAGAACCACTGTTGCTGAGCACTGTGGCTGACATGCCATCATGTAGTAACTTCAGTATCCTGATGTACTTATCATGGCAGCCAAGCCTTGATAGTATGCTCCACAGAGCCTGGCGGTCCACTGTGTCAAAGGCCTTTGTAAGGTCTATGAAGGCCATGTACATGGGCTGTCTTTGTTCACGGCATTTTTCCTGCAGTTGGCGCACTGTGAAGATCATGTCTGCTGTGCCTCTAGATGGGCGGAAGCCACACTGTGATTCGGGGAGTGTCTCCTCAGACAGTGGTAGCAGTCGATCTTCAAGAATACGAGCAAGGACTTTGCCAGTTGTTGACAGAAGTGAGATGCCCCTGTAGTTTCCACAGTCAGCCTTGTCCCCCTTTTTGAATATGGTCACTATCAGAGCATCCCTAAGCTCTGATGGAAGTTCTTCTTTTTCCCAGACCTTGAGGACTAGGGTGTGGATGTGGTGATGGAGATCTGGTCCGCCTTCCTTTAAGATCTCAGCTGGGATCCCATCTGTACCAGTGGCCTTGTTGTTCTTAAGGCTCCTGAGGGCACTTTTGACCTCAGTTATTGTAAGGTTCCCCCAAGTCTTCTCTGATGGGACTCTGTGGGATGTGATTGGTAATGCCTGGTTCTGCTGTGCTGTCACGGCTGAGAAGTTCTTGGAAATGCTCTTTCCATCGAGCATTGATGGACTCGTTGTCCTTCAGCAACTCCCGCCCATCCTTTGAGCGCAGGGGGTTTAAGCCGCGGTGGCTTGGGCCATAGATGGCCCTAGTGACATTGAAAAAGCCTCTGGTGTCACCCGAGTCAGCCAGTCTCTGGATTTCCAGTGCCTTTTCTGTCCACCAGGTATTCTTAAGCTCTCACCCGGTTCTGGACGTCTGCCTTGGCTCTGGAATGGGCCATTCTTTTTGCCTCACATGCCGTATCATTTTGCCAGATATGAAAGGCTTTCCTTTTTTTGGAGATGAGCTGTTCTATCTCTGTGTCGTTTTCATCAAACCAGTCCTGATGTTTCCTGGACATGTACCCAAGGGTGGTTTTACAGGTATCAAGGATGAGCAGACTCCAGTGCTCTTCGTCATTAGGATATTCCTGTTGGAGGCTTTCCCCAAGAGAGGCCTGAAGTCGCTGCTGGTTGGCAGTGTCATCCAGGCTTTTCAGGTTCAGTCTTGGCCGGATCTGCTTCTTTTGAACCCTCCTCTTCCTCTTGAGTTTGATGGACATTGTGGAGCGAATGAGGCGATGATCTGTCCAGCAGTCGTCCGCATCAATCATGGCTCTTGTGATGTGCACGTCACGGCGGTCCCTGGCTCGTACGATGACATAGTCAATAAGATGCCACTGCTTGGAGCGAGGGTGTCTCCAGGATGCCTTAAGTTTGTTTTTCTGGCGAAACAAAGTGTTGGTGATTGTGAGGTTGTACTGCACACATTTGCTGAGAAGCAGGACTCCATTGGAGTTGATGTTTCCGATGCCTTCCTTTCCTATAGTGTCATTCCAGAGGTGGTGGCCCCGGCCAACGCTGGCATTGAAGTCTCCCAGGAGGATAATCTTATCTTACTTGGGGATACTTGACAGGACCTCATCCAGGCAAGCTTAGAAGGTCTCTTTCACTTCCTCTTCAGAATCTAAAGTTGGGGCATACGCACTCACAACTGTAGCCATCTGGTTGTTGGCAAGCACCAGGCGGGTGGTCATAAGACGCTCATTGACCCCCACAAGAAGTTCAGAGAGGAGGTTGATGATCTGGTTTCTGATGGCAAATACAATCCCATGGATCCTAGGTTCATCAGCAGCTTTTCCTTTCCAGAAGAAAGTGTATCCACCGTTCTCCTCCTTTAGTTGTCCTTCGCCTGCCCATCGGGTTTCGGAGAGTGCAGCTATGTTGATCTGGCATTTCCTCAGTTCTCTAGCAACTATTGCAGTTCGCCTCTCCGGTCTGTCGCTGGTTGCACTATCCATCAGAGTGTGCACATTCCAGACTCCTAAATTCATATTTCTGTGTTTCTGACCGCAAAGTGGTGATCCCTCTGGATGCGGTATTCTCGTTGGGAGGTCTGAGGCAGGCTATTTTTAGGGCACATTTTCTAGCCCCTTCCCCGAATGGGGTGAGCACAGTGGATCCTAAATAGGGCTGCTCAGTCATGGGTGCAGCTGCCGAAGGCCACTTTCTGTCTCATTCCAAGAGCCCAGCGACTGAATGTTACACCCACCGCCTAGTGTGCCAGCTCATGACTAGGGGCTTCCACATTTCACAAACCTGCCCCCGTCGCCACTTGCTGGTCGCCATAGGACTTTGAACCAGGATGTTAAAGTGGATCCCTTTGGAGGATGCCTGTGCATGACTTTGTTTAACGTGGGGAGACTGGTGCACAGACAGTCACCACACGATCCTTGTCAGATCCGGGTCAGGGTCCAGTGGCATGCAGTCCAAGACGAATGGGGACCATTTTCTGCTGCAGCCTTCATCCGCCATTCCAGCCGTTGTGACGCTCCATAGGGTTAGCAATCATCCTCCGCCTGTTCCACCGTTGAGGTCTTGGGTTGTTATTTCCCCATAACTGGGCCCACATGGATGTGGGGGTGCCTTCTTCCGTCATCGCAGAAATCGTGGTGGTTTTACGTCTACCGTCTTACGCCTGCTCCGCCGTTGAGGTCTTCACCGTATCCCTGGCTAGGGGGAAGTCAGGTACTAGGCCTTTGCCAAGGGTCACCTGGGGTAACAGTAGTAAAGGAGTTAACCTCCTAGTGCCCTAAGACCCCAAAGAGGAGCCTCCACTGCCGGATGCACTTTAACGTCATGCGCAGGACATAAGTCACAAAATGTAAATGGAGTATTGTTGGCGCTTTTTGGATGTTTTTTTATTGAGTTTTATAGGCGGAATAGAGGACCTGCCATTGGCTCCGCTGTAAGCAGAGTAGCAGACTTTTATTTATGTTTATTTACGAGTTTGAATGCATTACCAAAAAAATACATCCGTCGTCATGTCTTTCATATTGATTGTGAATAATAGGAAAAAATACAAAAAAAATGCAGTTCCCCTTTGACATACCTTAAGTTACAGTCGAAATGTGATCATTCCAGGTTGTAGTTTTTTCAACCAAATCCATCTGGGATAGCCTCCAACTTCCCTGTGACCCTGAAAAAGATAAGCAGTATAGAGATTATTGACTAGATGGATGGTTTTCTAGTGGTTGTATATTTGACCTTTTTACTTGTACACTCTAACAAACTAGAATGTTGTTGTGCTGTTAGGGCTACAATTGTTTGTCAGTGGAGCAGTATGCTTTTGCCCTACTGACATTTGACTTTTCCAACAATGAAGCTTTCCCTCAGTAGAAAATAATTAATCCTATGGGGCTCAATAATGTAGATTAAGGGCAGGAATTGTGTCCTACTGTAACCTTGACAACCATAAATCACCTGTAGCTGCCACTTATGACTGAACAATCAAGGTAACAGTGACAGATGAATGCAACTTTCCTTCGCAAGTGGAGGCCATCGCGTGTGTGGCCATTTATCAAAATAATGACGGCAGAGTGTGCTTCAAAAACCAAGCAACATGATCCGCGGCTAGAACCAGACCAAGGAGTGGACACAAAAGTCTAGCGGGGTTGTTAGTGTCAGACGAGTCTCCCATCGTTTCATTAGTCAGTGGTGAAAGGAAAGCAATACTGTGTGTGTCACTGAGGTCACCAGGCTCCTCGGCTTGACTGATGCACTCTGACAGTAAGGAGACAAATGAGCTCGGGAATTGGTCTTCACTTTACAGTTCGTTCCCCGAGAGCTCACTCTTGCTTTCAGTTGGTTTTCTGGAACAACTAGATTGCCCAACATCCTGTGGTCTTGCCAACACAATGCCGATCAGACACGCAATATAGACAATTAGGCCACAAAAACAAACTAGGCGTGGCATTGGAGATTTACAGTATCTATCGATTTTTGCCAGTATTGCTCTGTTTGTATCAAAACGTTTATGTTGCTTCATATTGGAGCAATGGAAGCATAATGAATTGTAGCAACCAATGGATGTGTAGTTTTGTTGGTTAATCAAAGACCAACTAGCTTACTGTCAAGTAGGCCGCTGAACAGAACGTAAACAGGAAAAGAGAGAAGTTAAGTGCTAGACCATTTTAAGCAAAACATAATAATCATGGAATTTGTTGCAACAAATCTGCGAACTAAAAACTAAAAATATTACTTTAAGACATTAGCTGTTTTACACAAAAAAAAGTTGTAATTTTTTTTTTATATATAACTTAATTATTTCAAAGTATTACATATTCATAACATGTACTTGAATAAATAAAATGTTTTGAATCATTTCATATTTTCTTATTTTGCAGCACGATTACGTGTACACAAGAAGAAAATATGATTTATTCAGTATACCCCATCCATCTTTTTCTACCGCTTAGTCCCTTCGGGGTCGCGGGCGGCGCTGGAGGCTATCAGTGGCCTAGTGGTTAGAGTGTCCGCCCTGAGATCGGTAGGTTGTGAGTTCAAACCCCGGCCGAGTCATACCAAAGACTATAAAAATGGGACCCATTACCTCCCTGCTTGGCACTCAGCATCAAGGGTTGGAATTGGGGGTTAAATCACCAAAATGATTCCCGGGCGCGGCCACCGCTGCTGCCCACTGCTCCCCTCACCTCCCAGGGGGTGATCAAGGGTGATGGGTCAAATGCAGAGAATAATCTCGCCACACCTAGTGTGTGTGTGACAATCATTGGTACTTTAACTTTAACTTTATCGGGCGGAAGGCGAGGTACACCCTGGACAAGTCGCCACCTCATCGCAGGGCTTATTCAGTATACTTAAAACTTTATTTGTAAAAATAACAATTCATCCATAATTGGTTGTTATATAGGCTAATGATAAATTGAGGACTCCTCACTGAATGCTTGTATCTATCCTCGACACAAACACACACGTGTGTTTCACATGCATCCAGTGAGCCTCTGCATCCCACGGATGCGGTGTGATTCGCCACCATTCTTCAGTTCAGAAGCACCTCGGCCTTCAGCGCCAAGATTCTTCCAAGATGCTTTGTTGTGTCTGAGAGCATGTGGGAACATACGCTCTCATACACGGCGAGCCGTGGGTGGTGGGTGGAAAGCTGAATAGGAGCTTTTGCCATGCTCCTTCCAGCTGGCTTCAAAATATCCAGGGATATTTGATGACAGCTCGCTAACAGATACTGATGCAATCTGTGTGTCGAGTTGGTAAAGGGGATAGCACTCATGCAGTGAGGGAGCCACACACTCGAAAATAACACAATAAACACAGCAAAGGAAGACGTTGGAGCAAATTTTCTTTCCTGCTGAGAGATAAATGACCAAACGGACAACACTCTCACACTCTGCAGCAAAGAGACAAAGTTAGATAGGCCTCCAAGGCAAAGCCAACTCCAATTATGTTGAATTGTATCGCAAACTTTGATCAACTCCAACCCGAAAAACATCCATCCTGTTTTTCAGCTGAACTTAATTCCTTTTTCTTCCCCCACTTTCTCTCTATGATTTGTTTTGTTAGAAATAATCAATTCTTGAGACGACAGTGGTCTCCAATAAAAAGTCTAATGACTAGTAATGAATCTGCTCAACAGGACATTTGTCTCTGAGATTAAAATCAAGTGTCAGAAAATCATTTAATAAAGGTGTTTCATGCTGTTTGTTCACACAGTTTGCATTGTAGATTAGAATAAAATGTGGAATCTCAAATTTTAAAATAAGCAGACTACACTTTAGTTATTAGTACAGCAAGTACACTGCAATTTCTTTCGGATGTAAGTGACGAAATAGTACAAATTCATTCTCAATGTTGTTATTAACAAGCTACGGTAACTGCCTGCCGGTGGGTGCTAGCTTGACTGCATAGGCTTGTTTAGGACAGAAAATGTAATGCAAAGTTTGGCCTGAGGGCCATTTTTGGCCTGCAATTTGTTTTTAATGGCCCTCTCCCTATTCTACAAATAAACACAATTCATCATTTACAAGCTATATTATGAGATATTACACTAATTTGCTTTGTCACCAGATGTCAATGACTATGTTTACACTGCAGGCCAAAGTGGCCCAAATCGGATTTTTTTTTTAAATCGGATTTTTTTCTAGCCGACTGTTTACACAGCAAGTAAAATCAGATTTTTTATCAGACTCCAGTGTAAACGTGAACGCGACCCAAATGTGGCCTCGACGTCACTTGCATGCGCAGTGCAATAAAGTGAAAAGGAGGAAGTCGCTACTACTACAAAATAAAATAAGCATCGCCACACCTTAAAAATGAGCGTTTTTTTACGTGAAAATAAATTCAAGTAATATAATGTATAAGTGGATGTGTGAAGTGTAATATATTTGGGAGGGTTCTAATCTTTTAATGGCTGTTTAGCAGAGGAGACACAGACTTCAGCGTGGATCTACGTATCTACGTGAGCTTTAGTTTTCAACTCACATGTACTGTATTTTTTGGACTATAAGGCGCACTTAAAATCCTTTCGTTTTCTCAAAACTCGACAGTGCGCCTTATAACCCGGTGCGCCTAATGTACGGCATAATTTTGGTTGTGCTTACCGACCTCGAAGCTATTTTATTTGGTACATGCTGTAATGATAAGTGTGACCAGTAGATGGCAGTCCCACATAAGACATACATGTAGACTACAATATGACTCAAGTAAACAACACTAACATTGTATATGTTCCATTGAAAACATAGAACATTACACATACGAGTACATACAAGTATCATTATGGTGTGTGTATAAGGTAAGACATATTATCTGGTGGGGGTTTTCGCAATATTATGCAAAATCAACTTTTCTTACCTTTTTGTACCTGCTGATCTGTATTTGTGATCTGCATAAGTCCTGAAAATTTGCGCGCATCCGCCTTTGTAGTCCATGCCGACACCGTAGTCGATAAGCGTCTTCTTTTTCTCTATCTTCTTGTTATGGGACATTCATCCCCCGCTGTTGCCATTTCTAAAAATAAAGTAGTGTAAAGTTCTTACTTATATCTGTAAGTAAACTCGCCATGAAAGCGCTAAAACATATCGGTGTGGTGAGTTTATATTATTCACCCAAGGAACTATAGTTATTAGAGAGTTCCGGTCGGACGGTTTTTCACAGGACACATTTACGGTTTTTGTTATTGCACTAGTGAGCCACGGATGAGGAGATGCTGCTCCGTTATTGATTTAAGTAAAGTTTGAATGTCATTAAAACAGTTAGCTCCATCTTTTCACACTTCTTCCACACCCGTCCTTGCACGCTACACCGGTACATCAAAGATGAAGGAGAAAAGACGCTGCCGAAGGTGAGCCACGTAAATAAGACCGCCCACAAAACGGCGCATCCCGAAGCAACTGTCAGAAAGTGGCTTGAAGATGATCTGTAAAACATAATCTATGCAACATTTTGACAAAAGAACCACCATTACATGTTATGTAGACCACAAGGAAGTGTTTTACATTTAGAAAAATAATTAAATAATATGACCCCTTTGCGCACTATTGACAAGTGATGCCCCGAAAATTTGGTCGTATTAATTGCCTTTGCTTACCATAAGCGGATGTTGTGATGAAATATCCACTTCCGCTGGCAACTGCATCTTTCCCCATGCACCCGAGTGACATAGCTCGCCCAAAGCTGACGAAAAAGTCACATTCAGGTCGCATTGTGTTTAGACTAAAGGCACATTTGACAGATTCAGGACAACCTCCTGATGTGGCCTGAATCTAATGCCAAAAGATCAGATTTAAAGAACTTTGGAGCGTTTACACTGGCAAAAAAATCAGATATGTGTCACTTCAGAGCAAAAAAAAAATCAAGATTTGGTGTGCAGTGTAAACGGGGCCAATGTTTTGTTCAGATAGCTTAGCGTTTAGCATTACGCAGTATTGGCCAACCTTGGATGAGTTTTAGCATATTTAATGTACAAATTGTATAAAGTGGTCCCTCGCTCCATTAATTTTTCTTTGTGCGGCCGGTGGAAAAAATTTGATCTGAGGTACTGTCAACCCAAACTCACATGTGAAATTATGGGAAAAAAAGCACGAAACTGAATTAATATCGTAGCTAGCTTATTCTAAAAATAGTCAACAATCAAATAGGGTAGTGACGAGATTAAAACTATATTTCTTGTTTAGAGAAAAGCTGTTTCTAGGGCAGAACGCAGCCCGAAACGTTGTTGTTTAATTGTCAGAAGCTTATCTATATGGCTGTGAGCGAGAGATTTGAACTGCACATTAACAGGCATGTGTGCAACCTTTGAGAAAAAAAGAGGAAAATTAAGAAAAAAAAGGAACATATCTATCTTCACAAAGGGCAGCCACGTAAACCCTGAAGGAAAATTTTGAAAACCAAAACTACATTTCCTGTATTTGGATGCATTTCTGCACTATATTTTACCTTTAGCTTTATTCTCATCTACCAACCTCTTTTGACTGTCTTTTTGGCACTTACATGGTCCATTTTATGCACCACAGCAGTTTTTTTAGTACAGTTTACTAACATTATCTGAATTTAAATTGTAATGTCAAATTATATGCCATGCATGCAAATAACTCAGAAAATGTTTCCCATTTGACATCTTTATCATGTAGCTACAGAGGTACTGATGTAGTGGCGTCAGTACCTGTTTACAAATCCATCCCGTTACGTCAAAAATATATACCTTCTCGCTGACTTACTGATAAATAATTTAGAACTACAACTTGTTCAAAACTAACAGTGTTTGTTTTGTAATCATCCAAATATGATTAGCTGCCAAGTGGACAGCCGTTGTGGCTCGGAGAGTGAACGAAGGCAACAACAAAAAAGCTAGCGAGATGTTTAGCTAACCAGCAAGATTGTTTCAGTGCTCCTGCAACTTAGTGCAAACAGCGAGTACCTGCAGCTGAGACGAACGTTCAACAAATTTTGCTTGGAATAAATCTTTATTCATATTTCAAAACGCAGATGCAAATGCAAACACAGCCGAATTTAAGGGTAATTGCTGGGATGCTACTGACGTCACGCCCAGCTCGCATTCAGCCTTTCTCAAAGAAAAAATGCCCTATGCTTGTGTTGTATTCGGCTGTAAGAATTGTTCAAATCGCGAAAAGGATTTCACTTCAGATTCACTCGAGAAGTAATTAAAAAGGGAGGAAGAGTGCAAGATTTTACGAAACAACGAGAAAAGCAGCACACACTCTAGTCCAAGGGAATAGTCAAAGAAAGCATGAGTTTGCAGTGATCACTTTGTTAAAGGTTTGTTTGATGTGCTTTTAACGTTTATTATTTCCCATTTAAGTATTATCTTGATATTATTTGTATTTTCTAAACACATGTTTGCTCAGAGTGTTTTGAAAAGCTCCATCTCAGCGAGTCTAAATAAAAGAAAGCAAATGTCAGCAAAACCTGTAAGAGCTCAGCTTTTACCAAAGGCAGCAATCATAAATTAAGCTTTTAGCACATACACAATGTTGACATCAACAGTTATATTTTGATAGACGGGAAAAACACGATACACGTAAATGGCGTGTGCAACAGCAACAAACATCGGTGGACGCAAAGTTAAATCATGAAATGCAACCTTACCTGAAGAAAAACGATGCATATTTATCCGGGAGAGTCTTGATACCAATTTTCTTGACACAGTCACATACAAAGAAGCTGTAGACCTCCATGCTTTTCTAAGGTTTCATCTGTTTTGTCATGAATGGCGTCTGGAGCACAATTGTACGATATGTCTGCGACCGATGTATAATCCTTGATATCACTCGACAAATCTTTTTTTGATCAAGTATAGGGATCTATTCCACTGCATAGTTAGACTTTTATGTTCGTATCTGCTTTTTGCAAGAAGATTTAAGCCTCTTTTGTAGTCAGATAGTTTTTACGCTGCTTGCTGTACAACATCCATCTTAGCTTTGTTAACCACCACTGGTTTTCACTTCCGGGAAAAAGTTAAGTGTCGAAAAACAAGCAACTCTCAATCTGTCAACATCTTGTCAGTACAGCAAATATTGGTATTAGTGGCCACGAGGGCTGTAACGGTATTGTAGATACCGTGGTATTACAGTTTCAAAATCTGACACGTGTGACGTATCAAACGAAAACTTGGTGAATGTAGTTTTTTTCTGGCTCTTTTGCTTTGGCTGGTCTGAAAATAAACTATATCTCCCAAAATCCTTTGTGCAGCACGGGTGCGCAATGTGGGGGAGTGGAGCGAAAGAGGAAGCAAGAAGTGAAGTGTGTTCCACTTCGTAGTACATAAGAAGAATTGTTACTTGTCAAAATCCTCATAACTGTTCAAGTTATGTGGCTAAAAGACAAACAAACACTGCCAGAAACATAATGCCTGTGGTGGAGGTAATAACGCGCTGCGTTCGTCTCGAGTGTTCAAAGCCAAAACAGACTGGCTCACGGCGTACTGTGCCGAGGAAAAGCAGCTGCTGCACACCGAACTGTACACGATAAGCTACCATTACGTGGAAAAAATTAAGCCAGTGAAGCTAAATGTTTATTTGTGGGGTATTTACATGAATAACAGTTCAAATGTGAGTTTACCTTTGTGGAAAACTGCATTTTCAAAACTAATATAAAAATGTCCACTGAAGAGAAAAATGCTTCTCTGAAAGTAAAAGTTGACAAACAGTGGATGTTGCCCCACATTTCTTTGTTCTTAAAAAATACTTGTTTGTAGTAATACATATGATTAGAACATTTTAGCATTATGTTTGTGTTCAATTACAGTAAATCTGTTTATGCTAAACATTTCTGCCACTTCATTTTACACACTATGTCATTTTTAAGTCTTTTATTTTTTTGGACATATATCACAATAGTACCGGGGCCTTAATACCGTGATAATATCGTACCGTGAGATTTTTTATATTTTTACATCCCGAGTGGCCACTATACAAAGTTTTAAAAAATACTTTATTTCAGGATGCAAGATAAGTGGCCACTGGCTGCATTAAACATGTGGCCGCTACATTTATATATACCGTATTTTTCGGACTATAAGTCACAGTTTTTTTCATAGTTTGGCCGGGCTCCAGTGCGACTTATATATGTTTTTTTCCTTCTTTATTATGCATTTTCGGCAGGTGCGACTTATACTCCGGTGCGACTTATACTCCGAAAAATACGGTAATCATATATGTTTTTCTCTATGGGAGACATTTTTGTGACTGCTATCGGCCAGTGGCCGCTAACACAGGTTTTGGCTGTATAATAGGGATGCAACAATAAACGGTCTCCTTTCTGAGCTGCCACCTTATCGTGGCATAGTCGATCCTTGGATTCAGGAGGAGCAGTGTGGTTTTTATCCTGGTCGTGGAACTGTGGACCAGCTCTATACTCTCGGCAGGGTCCTTGAGATTGCATGGGAGTTTGCCCAACCAGTCTACATGTGCTTAGTGGACTTGGAGAAGGCAATCAACCGTGTCCCTCGGGAAGTCTTGTGGGGAGTGCTCAGAGAGTATGGGGTATCAGACTGTCTGATTGTGGCGGTCCGCTCCCTGTATGATCAGTGTCAGAGCTTGGTCCGCATTGCCGGCAGTAAGTCGGACCCATTTTCACTAAGGGTTGGACTCCGCCAGGGCTGCCCTTTGTCACAAATTTTGTTCATAACTTTTATGGACCGAATTTCTAGGCGCAGTCACAGCGTTGAGGGGATCCGGTTTGGTGGCTGCAGGATTAGGTCTCTGCTTTTTGTAGATAATGTTAAGTTAAAGTACCAATGATTGTCACACACACACTTGGTGTGGCAAAATTATTCTCTGCATTTGACCCATCAACCTTGATCACCCCCTGGGAGGTGAGGGGAACAGTGAGCAGCAGCAGTGGCCACGCCCGGGAATCATTTTTGGTGATTCAACCCCCAATTCCAACCCTTGATGCTGAGTGCCAAGCAATGTGGTCATGATGGCTTTATTTGGCCAGGATTTTCAGCTCTCAGTAGATCGGTTCGCAATCGAGTGTGAAGCAACTGGGATGAGAATCAGCACCTCCAAGTCCGAGTCAATAGTTCTTGCCCGTAAAAGGGTGGAGTGCAATTTCCAGGTTGAGGAAGAGATCTTGCCCCAAGTGGAGTAGTTCAAGTACCTTAGAGTCTTGTTCACGAGTGAGGGAAAAGGATCGTGAGATTGACAGGCGGATCGGTGCGCCGTCTTCAGTAATGCGGACACTGTATCGATCCGTTGTGGTAAAGAAGGAGCTGAACCGGAAGCCTACGTTCCCATTCCCTCTATAAGCATGAGCTTTGGGTTATGACTGAAAGGACAATATCACGGGTACAAGCGGCCGAAATGAGTTTCATCTATCGGGTGGCAGGGCTCTCCCTTAGAGATAGGGTGAGAAGCTCTGTCATCCGGGAGGAGCTCAAAGTAAAGCCGCTGCACCTCCACACTGAGAGAAGAAAATGGATGGATGGATGGAAGGACAATAAACGGTATTAATAATAACGGCGATAAAACTCGCAACGGTTATAGCATTACCATTTTAAATAAAAATTATCCAAAACTCGTAACTGATAACTGCACTTGGACGAATTTGCAAATTGATTGCCGCCAGTTCGCTAGCTTAAATGCTAACGAGACAACAAGAGACATTTACGTCTTTCCCCATTAAGAAGCAACATACCCCAATCTAAAATTATATCAACACATTGTCTGCGCAAGTGGGTTATTTAATTGCGCACATTGAACCTACAAGCTGTGCTCTCTTAGAACAAAGTGATCGTTCTACACTCAGAGGTATATTAGACAGATGTTTTTACGTTGCGTTAAGGGACTGCTTGTCAGGGGTGCATCGTGTGAGACGACTAAGGTTATAGTGATTTTAAGTGCAGACGAACGAGGAGGTAGTGGGCAGTAAAAAAGGGTACTTGATGATTAAACAAACAAACAAAAAGCGAGAGCAACAGGGAAGTGCTCTGACTGGAAAGATTATAAAGATAATAAAACTGAATGCTGGAACACAGCTAAAATATTTACAGAGAATGTGGCGCAGACGGCGTCCACAAAGTACGTGCGTGCTTAACCTCAGCATTGAAAGAATAATCCACAGTGACCAGTAAATAATGTTCCGACACCTGCCGAAAAAGAGAAAACAGGAAGTGAAAACACACAGAAAAATACCAAGAAACTCAGTATAAGAGATGATCTGATACAACACATCATGACAGAATGCCACCCCAACATAAAAGATTCCAGATGTTCTAGAGAAAACAAAAAAAGAGTCCAAAGTCATGGGAGGGACAAGGGAGGACAAGGCGGTGGGTCGCGGCTAATAAACCGTTACTGCAGCTGGTGAGGTGGGCAATCACAGAACAGCCAATCGTGGCCGACGAGGGGGTGGACGGGAGCGGCCACGAGACCTCAGCAGTCACGAGGTCTATGCCCAAATCCTGGGCGTTGCTGCAGATGGCACGGAGGACGTCCATGGAACAGTCATTTCTGGGGCCGAGGAGGAGGGGGAGTGCGAGCATCAAGCAAACGCATGCGCTGCAGACGAGGAGATCTAGCACCAGATGGGCGCTTCCGCGGAAGGCGAACGAGAGGCGAGGCAGAAGCTGACTGCAGAGCTGGAGGTAAGGCAGGAGCAGACCGCAGGACAGGATTTTCAAGATGCTAGCGGCATCTGCAGGCCTACGGAGGCAACAGACCGGCAGGAGACGAGGCTGCCGGTGGCAACAGAGCGGCTGAAGACGAGGTTGGCGGCGGCAACAGAGCAGCTGGAGACGAGGCTGGCGGCTGCGGCAGACCCGCTGGAGACGAGGCTGGCAGCTGTGACAGACCCGCTCTGGACGAGGCTGGCGGCTGCTACAGACCCGCTGAAGATGAGGCTGGTGGCTGTGGCAGACCTGCTGGAGGCAAGGCTGGCGGCTGCGGCAGACATGCTGGAGACGAGGCTCGCGGCTGCGGCAGACCCGCTGGAGACGAGGATGGCGGTTGCGGCAGACCCGCTAGAGCCGAGGCTGGCGGTTGCGGCAGACCCGCTGGAGATGAGGCTGCCTGCTGCGGCAGACCCGGAGCAGCAGGCGGCTAGACTAGTGGCGTCTGTAGAGCTGGAGCAGCAGGCAGCTCAAATGGTGGCCCCTGCAGAGCTGAAGCAGCAGGGGGCTGGATTGGTAGCGTCTGCAAAGCTGAAGCAGCAGGGGGCTGGACTGTAGGCAGAACTGAAGCAGAAGGATGATGGGCTGGAGGTCAAGCTGGAGCAGCAGGGTGCTGGGATGGATAATGGAATGGCGGAAGAGGCCGGTGCTAGACGTAGGATAGGCAGCAGAGGCCATGCAGGATAGAGCAGTCTGGCTGGACAGGTAGCTGTCAGCATAGGTGTCGCTGTACAAGTCGCTGGCAGCAGAGGCCTTGCAGGAGGAAGCACGGGAAGTGGCGGCCTCGGTGGACGAAGCTGTGCCTCCCCAGTCATACAGCTACCCTCCCCACCTCAGGAAGCAGATTTAAGACGCTGTCATCCACCGTGGCAGCAACAGTCATGGGTGGAAGGAGGGAGGGCTTTACTGATACAACTGGGGCTTCAGCTTTGGGAAGCTGGGGGGCACATTGGTGAGCGTGTGCACGCATGCAGGCTGGCTGGTTAATTCAAGTATTAATTGGACTTGAATTAAGTATAACATTAAGTATAAGAGTCAATACAAGAGCCTTAAAAGTATAATAATACTCAGCTTTGCAAGACTCTGTCAGTGGTATTAATCTAACAACGTTTAATATTTTGGTCCTAGTTTGCAGTGAATAAATCCATCCTTTGTAAATTCTAAAATAACACGCTTGGCTATATACGTGAAATCAGTTTTAAAAAGCCATTACTATTCCTTGCAGCAGGATGATGACTTGTGCATGACAATGACTGTCACACTCTTCTGTCTCAGGTACCTCAAGCCAGATGTTCAAAAGAAATCCAAGCACAAAACGGCTGTTATCAAAAAGACCCTCAACCCAGAGTTTAATGAGGTACGCTGTGGCGTCCGATGCATTTATAATCATTGACTGAATGTAAAGCGAGAGCTATTATTAGCCCGGCGCTATAGTGCATGGACACACTCTGCTGCACAATGTGACAATTACTGTTTGCATATTACCATCATGCTGCCTCATTAAGGACACAGCAACAAGTGCTTTTGGAATATTGGCTTCACATTTACTTCATGTTCCTAGGAGTTCTTCTATGAAATCTCCTTCTCAGAGCTTGCCACCAAGACGTTAGAGGTCACCGTTTGGGATTACGACCTCGGGAAGTCAAACGACTTTATCGGTGAGTTTAAATGGCCCACTATTAATTTCCTGTAGCTGACTTTATGGCTCATGAATAAGCTGACTGGCTACTAATGAAGTTGTGGCTGACAAAAGATTTGCTATGGGCCCAGTGAATATATTTGATTTTTATCTGGTATCTTTGCAAGACAATTGCTTTTTTTTCCCAAATGGTGCATTTGTCCACTTGCCAATGCTGTTTTTGCTACCTTGCCGAAACACTTTAATTGCTAGTTAGACACATTATGTATCAATATAATTGTTTAAAATTACACAAGTTCTACATAACTCTAGTTATCAGGGCTGCCGCTATCAATTATTTTAGTAATCAAGTAATCCATTGATTAGTTGTTTAATTAAAGGAGTAATTGGATAAAACACACTTTATAGCCTTGATGCGGATTTAGGGAGAATAGTTAAAATAAACAACACATTTCCTGCTTGCCATAACTTTCACTCTTTTTTCTAATACATGTACATCATCTACATTGAAATTGAAGTTTTAACATGTGTGCATTACTAAAATATAAAGACAGACAGATCATGGCACCCACACACAATGTCTGTGTATTTAATGCTACAGGCATCCATGCGGTCCAGATTGTATACGTTTTAATAGTTACACTCATTAAAGGATTATTTGAAGCAACAAAAATACAAATTAATGCTTTGTTCGAATTTATTTAATCAATTAATTGTTGCAGCCCTACTAATTATAAGTCATAATAAAATTTGAACTGATTCAAGACAAATAAAATGAGGAAAAAACAAGAATGATTATTGTCCAATGAGAATTTTGTCAAAATATATGTTGTTCGTAATCTAAAAACTTTTTTTTTTAAATAACATTTCATAAATTTTTTGATCGATTTTTTAAAGTAAATAATAAGAAAATATTTCAAGTTTTTTACACCTCAATCTGTTATAAAACATTTAAGGATTAAATTGGACAAAAAAAAAAGTAGGCCAAAATACATTGTCCAATTACAATAATGTGTTGCCAAATTTTGGGTGAGTTTTATCATATTTAATTTTGAAGGCAACTAAACATTTTTTTAAATTATAAAATACTGAAATTATATTTCACTTACCGTAGTAATTAAATTTGTGCATTGTTACTGTTAAGTTTGCATTGGCTCCTGTAATACCATTTTGAGCGTTATGGGGGATATTGCATCATTGTTGCCACTAACCTTCCCACTATGAAAAATACTAAAATGCAGTTGGAAGTGATTTATTTTTTTACTGACTTAATAGGTCGTTTTGATTACTTGGTTTAGCTGGTTTTCTTCCAGTTATACAAAATAAACAAGGAAACACAATAAAGCATGTTAAAAAAGCTGAAATTCAAACACAGATAACATAAGGTGACTAAAACCTCTCAAATGGTTTTCGAAGTGGTTATGCTGCCTCCTTTATGTGTGTAGTATGAATGACACAGAGTAACATTTAATTACCTTTAATTACTTATGTCCTCTTGTGCCTCCATCGTGGTCAGGGGGCGTCTCCTTAGGGTGCCACTCGCAGGGGGAGACCCTGCAGCACTGGATAGACTGTCTGAAAAACAAGGGCAAGAAAGTGGAGCGCTGGCACACGTTGACCAACGAGCTGCCCGGCTCTACCTTGCAGGAATGAAGCGCATCTCTCAGAACTGATACCCTGCTGTGACAACACGTCTGAAGAGGGCGAATGATGAACGAATCGGATCGTCCCATTCCCGTTTGGAGGATTTTTTGCATGACTGTCAAAGGCAAACAGCTGCCTGATGTTGTGTCATAAAGCAAAACATGTCATCACATTGAAAGACAATGGGTTGAATCACACATCAAAACACTTGCCTGCACAAAGCTGCTTTTTAATCCATCCATCCATCTTCTTCCGCTTATCCGAGGTCGGGTCGCGGGGGCAGCAGCCTAAGCAGGGAAGCCCAGACCTTCCTCTCCCCAGCCACTTCGTCCAGCTCTTTCCGGGGGATCCCGAGGCGTTGCAGGCCAGCCGGGAGACATAGTCTTCCCAACGTGTCCTGGATCTTCCCCGTGGCCTCCTACTGGTCGGACGTGCCCTAAACACCTCCCGAGGGAGGCGTTCGGGTTGCATCCTGACCAGATGCCCAAACCACCTCATCTGGCTCATCTCGATGTGGAGGAGCAGCGGCTTTACTTTGAGCTCCCCCCGGATGGCAGAGCTTCTCACCCTATCTCTAAGGGAGAGCCCTGCCACCCGGCGGAGGAAACTCATTTCGGCCACTTGTACCCGGGATCTTGTCCTGTCGGTCATAACCCAAAGCTCATGACCACAGGTGAGGATGGGAACGTAGATCGACCGGTAAATTGAGAGCCTCACCTTCCGGCTCAGCTCCTTTTTCACCACAACAGATCGATACAGCGTCCGCATTACTGAAGACGCCGCACCGATCCGCCTGTCCATCTCACGATCCACTCTTCCCTCACTTGTGAACAAGACTCCGAGGTACTTGAATTCCTCCACTTGGGGCAGGGTCTCCTCCCCCCTTTTCCATGGACTCGGACTTGGAGGTGCTGATTCCCAACCCAGTCGCTTCACACTCGGCTGCTTTTTAATTACCCTTTTATTTGGGACGCTTGGCTATTTTTTGTGGATTTTAGTGTCAACTGAAAAATCTGTTTACAGGTATTGTTAGGCTACAAACGGGCGGAATACTTAGCTGAGGAACTTTGGAAAAAGTCGATTGGGAAAAGTTAGGACATTTTCAATAACAGCATTTTTACAAACAACATAATACAAAGCATTTAGGTAAGTTTTACTTTGATTAAGGGCAGTTACACATGCAAAAGTACATTACAATGATCTTATTTTTGTGTCATACAAAGACAAACATGCTGGCTAGCATTGTGATGTATTTGTAATATTTTCTTTTGTTTGGCATAAGAGTATATTTGTTTTCCCTGATTTTTCTTAGATAAGATAACACTTTAAATATTATTTAGATTCCTTTAATTTAGACTTATTTTCTGCTCAAGTATTTTTGGTGCACATTGACTAAATTTCATTTTACATTTTCAATTTTAAACACGAGGAAAAATTATAATGTATTCTTGTTTATTCCCATGTATTAAGTTCTCAACTATTCCAGAACATTCCAGGATTTTGCAACCCATATTTTCAAGGTTTCTCTTTACTGGACGCGTTTTAAAACTGTCATTGGTTTACAGAACAACACAAATATTGGAAAATGGTTCTAAAAGTGTAACATTTTGCTGAACAACACTTTTTGTAAAAACGGAGTACTTGCTAATGTATGCTGAAATGATCACAACCAAAACAAAAATGGCGGACGCAATAATTCCCCATTTTAATGGTGGTATATAGGATTAGATGATACTACTGTACTTAAGAGTATGTTACATTTTAAACACGACCAAAACAACAATGTGCAGGGTACATTAATAAGAGTATATATGAATGACTTACAAACTTACAAACTTGCTCCTTTTTAAGCACATACTTGCTGGTAAAGGTTATTCTTCAAAAGGTCGTTTTGAACCGCGAAAGAGACAAGAGTTGGTGCGCATGCGGGTTGAACTACTTTAGAAGGTGACATCGCCATCTATTGGCACGGCGGGCACATTGCAGTCTTTCCAGATTAAACCTCTGGGCATTTTCTTTCCATACATCCATTTTTCTACCGCTTGTCCCTTTCGTTTCCTTTTCATGTAAACATATTCAAACTCATTTGATTTAAGTGAAAATCATGCAACAAATAATTGTATTAATTTAATGATCATTCTATTGGACGTTTCATTATTAAAAAAAGAAAAGAAAAAAGAAGCTTTTGCTGCTATAATGCTTCCCCGGATCTTCAAGTGGACATTTTTGCATCTTTTATTCTGTGAATGTTTCCTTGCAAACAGCAAAACCCAATGAGAGAATCAGCTCTTCCATGTTAACGGCTTCTTTGTCAAATGTTTTGCATGCTTGGTGTCGCTGGAGCTGACTTAATGTACAAAAACGTGCTGCAGGATGACTTGTTCCTAGTGGTGTTGTTCCCAATTGCACTGAGATGTAATTCTCTTTTTATCTGCCAAATGATGGTGTGGGTTGTGGATGTTCAAATTATTATTTTAAGTCATTTTTATTAACAGAGCACAGACTTTATTGATGGATGGCATTACTGAACTATGAAATTAAAGAGGCATGCTGACAAAATATATGTCACTATATATATTGTGGGGGTTTTTCTTGCTTTTTGGTTGTTTTGTCTTCTATAAATGAGCATGATTTATGTTTTTTTTTTCTCATAAAATGTTCATATTGATTTACCATGTGCCTCTGTTTGTTTATTTCCATCATTGAGAGGCCTCAGTGGCACATAGGCAGTCCAATTAATACAAAGCTGCCCTCTAGCGGTCATATTGTGCAGCTGCACATTATGGCACTGCTACATCTTGTCTGGCAGGTATTTAGATAAATAATATGGTGTCAACACAGATACAATCCAGAAGAGAGGAAATAAAACATTAAATTCATAAAAAAAACATGACAAAAATACGATAAAGAAAATGATGGACAGTTGAGGTACAAAAATATGTAAATTAATTAAAAAATATATTAAAAAAACACAATAAAATGCAAGTTAACTTTGATGAAATAATTTGATTTTAATAATCTAAAATAAAAAGAATAATTTTCATTATTTCTAACTGTCAAATAATAATTCAGAGCAAAAACGTAGATTTTCACAAGATAAAATAGAGTTATAATGGAGAATACATCTTTTAAAGTAACTTTCGTGATGCCAAATAAACTATTACCTATTACACTGAGGCCCTGCAAAGGCATCACATTATATTATAGACTGTGCATAAAAATGGCCATGTGGACACGCTGACAGTAAAGCTGACAACATCACAAACAGAAGCAGCACAATGAAGCGGCCAAGGACACGAACAACAACAAATTGTTTGAAATTTCACCAACATATAAAAAAATATATGAAATAAAACCAAACTTATTTCCACATAAAGTTACAGCCTGCAGAGGATGCTATGTGATGTGGTCTCATTCAGAATTAATGAGTCAAATGAGGTTTCAGCTCATTTAACATCAATTAAACCATAATTATCCGTTACAATTATAATCCCATTTCTTGTGCGTAGTCGAGGGAAACACTGCTCTTCTTTTTCCATATTAACCAAATCTACAAAGTACATAACTACGGGATTTATATTAGGATGTTGTGAAATGTTTGCAGTTGTTGTCTGTATGGTTATCATTATTGACTATGCAGTGGCACAGGGTGCTGATGCTGATGATGCCAGTCTGACTCACATGTGGATGCTGATGTGACCCAGCTGGCTAATCCCAGTGACCCACTTAAAGTGCATGTTGCAGACTCGTGTGACCAGCTACTCTGCACCTACCGTCAAATTAGCTGAGTGCAATAAAAAAAATATTATTTATACACTGTATATATCCTTGGCTGTCAACATTTGAACGCCACTAAGAGGGATTTGTGCTGGTTTGGCGTGTTGTGAAGGTGCCTTTGAGTGCATGAAGTTTTGCTGTTTTTTAGGGGTATGACTATTTCTAATGCTGCATAAATGACACAGTGAATCCACCAACTGTTTGTGCATTTGAAATGTATGTCATAATTACATCGTATTCAAATATTAGTTTCGCTATTAATTTGATTAATTTGGAGCATTTGATGCCAACTAGAAAGACATAAATATAACCTGTTACAAAGATCCCCCACACGCTAATTAATAATGAGCCTCATATTATATCTAGCATGGCTATTAATGAAAACTAAAAAAAGGAAAACCATGCAGCTCAACTTCCCATATGATGTCTTTTTTACTAGCTACTAATTCAGATAAATTTTACTTTTTAATTGAATTTAACAAAGTTAACACATATGACTAACGACACAAAAATATCGCATTAATCATATATTTTATATTTTATATTTCAATCAATGCATATTGCGCAAACGGTCCTTTTACTTTAACCGCGAATAAGTACCGTATTTTTCGGAGTATAAGTCGCACCTGCCGAAAATGCATAATAAAGAAGGAAAAAAACATATATAAGTCGCACTATGAAAAAAACTGTGACTTATAGTCCGAAAAATACGGTACCTGAAAAGACTTACAAATGACTTCAGATAAAACTGGTAACTTGTGTCAAGCAAATAAATGAGCAAGTAAAACATTTAAATTTGTAACACATTTTTTTATTAAAATTTCCCTTGTGGATCAATAAAGTTTGTCTAAGTCTAAGTCTACAAAAAAAGATGGTGTATATTCGTAATAATAAATAATATGGATAATAAAACTGCGTTTTTGTTCAAATATTGGGGTATAAGTTCATTTCAATTGCAGCTAATATACTGCGATTAATCACAATTCAAAAGTATGATTATCCTATTCAGAAAAATAATCCTTTCACAACCCTAATTAAGACGGAATCCACAGCGCCTCTGCTGGTGGGAGCCAAGTAGTGCACGTTGTGTCTTTAAATAAAACAACAGAAGAATGAAATACTCTATGAAAATATGCGCACAAAAAGCATATTTTTACAGCGACGACAAAAACCACACTGCATGCGTCGTGTCTTTATTATAAATGTACTGCAGAAGTATAATATCCAAAGTGCTGACTCATGGTTCATACATGAATTAAAACCCCCATTGCATGCCAGTCACCACAAAGACAATCATAATAATCATAATAATAGTAGCCTGGTGCTAATAAGAAGGCCTGTGTGTCTACTACTGGTCAACTATATAAGTCAAGTATGACTACACTATTGAGGATTATATCAGCAGACTACAGTACATCAACTCATGATTACTAGTTGAAATATACATTAGAAGAAAAGTAGCCATGTTCATTTTCATAACAGGAGCCTGTTTGGGGATCACAGTGCGAATCACAGGTAAAGATCTCAGAGAGGGCAAACGGGAGCAGTGTAGAAATTCACAGGAAAGCAAGTGCACGTTTGGTTAACAGAACCCCCGACACACACACTCACTGTGGGGCCATGTACAGTCAAATGCATCTTGTTTTGAATTCATAAAAAGCGCTACCTTGTCACCGAGCAGCAGCATTAAAATGCAGGCCACAACTTTCGCTTTATAGCCAGGGCCGGCTCCTGCATGACCACTCTTCCATGCGGTTGTTTGGGAGCACATGAGGCAATTTGATTGGCAACTTTGAAAATCAAACCCTATATTATTGTAAAAGACTGAAACGGGACCACAAAAAGAGCAAGAGCCGGCACACACGCACGCACACGCACACACACACACACACACACACACACACACACACACACACACACACACACACACACACACACACACACACATACTGGTTATCATTTGGAATGGGGACCAAGTTTTTGATCATCACTTATGGGGACCACCTTTTCTAGAGGTTGTGGAGGCATAAAAAAAATGAGGTAAAAAGGCCACTGCCCAGTTAGCTCATACACGTCTTTAAATCTCTGGATTGATGAAGTACTGTGCTGATCATTCTTACTGGGGTCCCTGGGGAAAAAGAGTTAATATGGTTCATGGGGACCAAATTTCTATAATTTTGCATAATTCACACAAATTTGTACGTGACTACTGAGGACCATTTAAAAAAAAAAAAAAAAAAAATTAAAATTAAATATGACATGATCCTCAGAATACAGCACTACAGCTGTCCTCTTATAGGACATTTCACCACTTAAATGTACCAGCTACAGCCCGATGAGGGGGTTGCTGTGCAAATGTCTCACACTCAAACTAACCAGTAAACATGTTTTATGGGCCAAAGCTTAAAAATCACTTAGGCATCTTCAGAATGGATCTGACTATCATTTAAAAAGGTTTCCCTATAGGGGACCTGTTTTTTTGTCCCCATACCGTCAGAGGTCCCCTAAAGGTGACTGTGTAAACAGAGCGATATCCCCATTAAGTAAGCATTGCCAGAACACACACACACACACACACACACACACACACACACACACAAAGTATTGTATTTGTTACCTTCTTGAGACCACTCTTTCTAAGATATACAAAGATTTGTATTTACAACATTAATAATATATACATACTATGCAAATATAAAAAAGCTTGTTGTGAAAAATGAGTTGGAATCCCACAAGAAAAAGGTCACAATTTCACAAGAAAAACGTAGAATTTTGGCAGTATTATAGTAAAAGTCGTAATTTTACTCAACGGAAGTCAACATTTTACAAGAAAAACTGAACATTTGTGCAATATTATGATAAAAGATGGAAGGTGACTCAATAACAGTCGCAGTTTTACAAGAAAAGCTTAAAGTTTTGGCAATTCTATGAAAAGAGTCCTAATTTTACTCGACAAAAGTCACAATTTTATAAGAACTTTTTTTTTCTTTAAATAAATTTTGGCCAAAGGGGGTGCATTTAAATTCCTTACACAAACTTGTCATTACATATGTTGGCCTGAGGTGGAGCACTTCAAATTTTTTACACACACTTGTTATTTCATATGTTGACCGGAGGCGGAGCACTTTTAAAAACCGTCCGTGCTGCTGAGATAGGCTCTGTGCTGGAGCCTATCTCAGCTGCATTCGGGCGGAAGGCGGGGTACACCCTGGACAAGTCGCCACCTGACACACAGTCAATTTGAGAAATCCCTCCTTTTTGGGACCACCCTAATCTTGATAGATTTCACCACCAGGGGTGCAAATGAGACATTCTCTATTAGATGCAATGCTTTTCTGTATTGGGACCATGATTGATGTCCTAACTTGTTCACCGGTCCTCATATGGAAGGTACTTTTCTTTGTTGATGTCTCAAGAAGGGTAGAAATACAAGAACACACACACACACACGCACACACACACACAACACATCAAAAACCTGTACCTGTGACCGACAAATTTTGAAGGTTCAAGCCAAAACATTAGGTACACCTGCCCTATTCAAAGACATCATGTAACAAGGTGTGTCACATAATAATAACAATAAACATGATACACTTCTTGCCGTGGGTGTACCTAATGTTGCGTCCTGTTGCTACAGTTTCCCTCCTGTACGACGACTCAGTGCTGCAATGACACTTTGGGAACGTTCTGGCGTGTTCTTACCCTGCAACAACAATTGAGACTTGGGATGTTTTTTTGGCACATATTTCCTCTTCTGTAATCCGTTTTTAGCATTAAGCCTCTTTTTTATCCTCGGGCGGGGAGAACGGCAGTCTCAACAAGGTGACAGCGATCGTTTCTTCTCAAAGGATGAAGAGGAGGAGGGTAGAGTCTTTCCGTGTGTGTGAGATGCAGTGTAAAGGTTTCTCCTCCTCGTCTTGAGTCCATGTCCAAAAAAGTCCACCAATCCTCCTTCACCCTTCTATTTCCCATCCCTCCCTTGTGACTCAGCAGCATTTTTGCATAATGTCTTCGATTAGCGGAAAAAAAGGGACTTCTGTAAGATTAGAAGAATATAAATATCAGTGGCTGTGTTTGGTTGCTGTTGTTTTTATGTTAAAGTCCCACATCCAAGGTAACAGCTAGGTGGTAAAAAGACAGGCGGTGCAGGTGAGGGCCAGACAGGATGCAGCTGCCCTTATCATCTCGTTTCATCCTGGCATGAAAACTCAGGTTTTCACATTGACTGAAAAAAAAAAGGAAAAGGAAACGTTATTAGTTGGAGAGCTGTTGCGCAACACTTAAGTAGCATTCTGTATCGGTGCCATTTGCTTCCCTAGAAATTAAATGTATAAATGTGGAATCATTTGAAGTATTTTTAAAATTCATCATTATTTCATCAATAAAAACAAATTCAGTTTGCTTCCCTAAAAATGAAATGTATAAATGTGGAATGATTTGAAGTATTTTTTAAATTCATTATTAAAAAACAATTTTAATTTCAACAAACTTATGTGTTGCCTGTCCCTACTCACTAAAGGCTGTGAATACTTATATACATGTGATTTCTTAAAGTTTTTACAAATTTGCCAAAAAAAAAAATAAATCAAAAAACCTTTCCACATTGTCATTATTGGGTGTTGCGTCTAGAATTTCGAGGAAATAAATGCATTTATTCCATTTTGGAATGTGTCTTCCGCTCAGGGAATAAAACACACTGGTCAATCCCAAATGATTTTGCACTACATATATGTTAAGTAAGAAGAACCACCGAGACAGAATAGTACTTGGCCAAGTTTTACTAAAGCTTTAGGAGACCAGCCCTTACGATGCGATAATAGCAGCATCAAGAAGCGGTCTAAACTCAAACGAAAAAAAAGTCCGCTTATTTAGTGTGAAAACAGCCCCTCCCACCCAGAAAGAAATACAGTTTTTTGTTCTAAACCAGTGGTAGGGAACCTATGGCTCTCGGGCCAGATGTGGCTCTTTTGATGACTGCATCTGGCTTTCAGATAGATCTTAGCTGACATCGCTTAACACGATAAGTCATGAATAATTCCGCTGGTAATCACAGTGTTAAAAATAACGTTCAAAATATAAAACATTCTCATGCATTTTAATCCATCCATCCGTTTTCTACCGCACCTGTTCAAGAAGTCGCATTAATGGTAAGAAGTATTTGATCTATTATTGGTTAGCTTCAGAATAACAATGTTATTAAAAAGCAAAAGAGACTTATTATACTCTAAAAATGTTGGTCTTACTTAAAAATGCACGCATTTAGTTGTATTATATGGCTCTTACGGAAATACATTTTAAAATATTTGGCTTTCATGGCTCTCTCAGCCAAAAAGGTTCCCGGCCCCTGTTCTAAACAGATCAGGCTTACTCCACAAAAAGGGAGTACATTATACTCCCAGTAGACATTCCAGCGTCTTCAAGGTGAAACACAGAGTTTACTAACGAACATAAGGAAAAAACACAAAGTGTACACATGGGAAAATATTAGCTGCTTTAAACATGACTATGGATGCAAAAAGAACACTTGAAAATATATGCATTCTCCACAAAGTGAAGTGAATTATATTTATATAGCGCTTTTCTCTAGTGACTCAAAGCCCTTTACATAGTGAAACCCATTATCTACATCTTGAAGTTACATTTAAACCAGTGTGGGTGGCACTGGGAGTGCGTGGGTAAAGTGTCTTGCCCGAGGACACAACAGCTGTGACTAGGATGGCGGAAGTGGGAATCGAACCTGGAACTTTTAAGACTTAGACTTAGACAAACTTTATTGATCCACAAGGGAAATTGTTCCACACAGTAGCTCAGTTTCAAAGGATGGAAATGATAATGCAGGTACTAAGTAGACAACAAATGTACCATAGTAGCAATATAAAATATAACATATATGTAATATTTACATATGTAATATACAGTATATGTAATATACTGTATATATGGGGATAGGTTGCCAATCAACCTATCCCCGGGTGCATGTCTTTGGAGGTGGGAGGAAGTTACGCAGTCACGGGGAGAACATGCAAACTCCACACAGAAAGATCCCGAGCCCAGGATTGAACCCCAGGACCTTTGTATTGTGAGGCACATGCACTAACCCCTTTTCCACCGTGATGCCGTGCTGTGTTGTACTTACAAAACTAAATTCAGTATATTGTGTTGGTGATTAATGCATGGGCCCTAATGACAGGAAGTGATTGTCTGTAATATGCAAATTACTGCTGGATCTACCGTATTTTCCGCACTATAAGCCGCCCCGGGTTATTAGCCGCACCTTCAATGAATGGTATATTTCAAAACTTTGTTCACCTATAAGCCGCCCCGGGTTATAAGCCGCACCTACGCTGCGCTAAAGGGAATGTCAAAAAAACAGTCAGATAGGTCAGTCAAACTTTAATAATATATTACAAACCAGCGTTCTAACAACTCTGTTCACCCCCAAATGTAATGTGCAAATGTGCAATCACAAAAATATTAACACTCAAAATAGTGCAGAGCAATAGCAACATCAATAACTCAACGTTGCTCGAACGTTAATGTCACACAACACACAAAATAAACATTTAAAGCCCACTTTCTGAAGTTATTCCTCATCCATAAATCCCTCCAATTGTTCGTCGGTGTCTGAATTAAAAAGTTGGGCGAATACGGCATCCAAAGTGGAAGTCATCAGAGTCAGTTTTGCTGTTGTTGTCCAGCAGTTCCGTGAATCCTGCCTTCCGAAAGCTCGGACCACAGTTGAGACCGATCTATCCGCTCAGGCATTTATAATCCATTGGCAGATGTTGGCGTATGTTGTCCGGCGCTGTCTCCCTGTCTTAGTGGCGCAGGTCATCTTGTTGCTGCCTCTACCTACGCACCATTGATTCATTTATGTTCAATTCTCTCGCTGCTACTCTATTTCCGTGTTCTACTGCGTGACTTATTGCCTTGAGTTTGAATTCTGCGTTGTACGCGTGTCTCTTAATAGGAGCCATTTTGTGGTCTTTACAGATGTAAACACACAAATGAAATGAAACGTAATATCCGCGCGCTTCTTGTTCTACGGGGGCGGGTGGTTGCTTACAGTAGAAGAAGAAGTGCTTCCTCTTCTATGGGGGCGGGTGCTTACCTTGGCGGTTGCTTACCGTAGAAGAAGAAGCGCTTCCTCTTCTACGGGGAAAAAGATAACGGCTGTTTACCGTAGTTGCAAGATCTAAATTTTATGAAAATGAATATTTATATTAATCCATATATAAGGCGCACCGGGTTATAAGCCGCACTGTCAGCTTTTGAGAAAATGTGTGGTTTTTAGGTGCGGCTTATAGTGCGGAAAATACGGTACTCTTTATTTTATGCTGCCCTTTTTTTTTGCTGCAGCTGTTACATATACTGTAATATTGTACTTGGTATTTGGGATTTGTTATATATTGTATATATTATATCAAAATATAATATAATATAATACATCAGTATAAATATTACATACCGTATATGTTATATTTTATATTGCTACCACGATACATTTTTAGTGTACTTTATACCTGCATCATCCTTTCCATCCTTACACTTTCCATCCTTTGTAACTGAGCTACTGTGTGGAACAATGTCCCTTGTGGATCAATAACAAATGTTCTAAGTCTAATTAGGATTATTTGACCTTGGCGGAGGTCTGCGTGTGTTCTATTTTATAAGTGAACTCATCACTGAGTGTTATGATAATGCCTTTATTATCCAGGTACAATAACATACATCATAGGTAACATGATACAAGGACAGAAAGACACAATAACACAACACACACACACGAGGCATGCAGGTGTTTACAGCAGGAGGTCGGTCTGTGCAAAACAGGACAAATATGTCAGATTAGGATGAAAATTAGAGATGTCCGACAATTGCTTTAACATGTAATATCAGAAATGATCGGTTTCAACCTCCCGATTTTCCCGGGAGACTCCTGAATTTCAGTGCCCCTCCCGAAAATCTCCCGGGGCAACCATTATCCCGATTTCCACCCAGACAACATTATTGGGGGCGTGCCTTAAAGGCACTGCCTTTAGCGTCCTCCACAACCTGTCGTCACGTCCGCTTTCCTCCATACGGCCCCAGTCTTTTACACACACATAAGTGAATGCAAGGCATTCTTGATCAACAGCCATACAGTTCACACTGAGGGTGGCCGTATAAACAACTTTAACACTGTTACAAATATTCGCCGCACTGTGAACCCACACCAAACAAGAATGACAAACACATTCCGGGAGAACATCCACACCGTAACACACCAGAACAAATACCCAGAACCCCTTGCAGCACTAACTCTTCCGGGACGCTACAATATACACCCCCGCTACCACCAAACCCCGACCCCCCAACCCCGCTCCCGCCCACCAAGTTAATGTTGATATTTACCTCAGAAGGCTGCAAATAGAAAAGAGGCATTACATTTTTTATTAAAATTGTATTTAATATACAATTGATGTTTTTTCGTTTGTTTTTTGAAAGTTGATTTTGCACTATTAAATTATATAAGCGTTGCTTCTTCCATATTCAGTGTTAAAGCAATTCAGTGTAGCAAACTGAGCAATAATAAATCTCCCAAATTCGGAGGTCTCAAGGTTGGCAAGTATGCTCTAGTATACTCTGGACTGAAGCTGTGTGCCTTCATTGTTTTTGTAGCTGTTGTTTTGAGGCATGTTTAAAAAAATAATAATAATAATGCACTTTGTGAAAGTCAAAGTATAGTATTTCCCATAGTTGTAGTGGGTATCAGGATTATCTCAGGGAGAGCATGTCCCAAATTCCAAGCTGCTGTTGTGAGGCATGTTTAAAAAAAAAAAAAAGCACTTTGTGACTTCAATAATAAATATGGCAGTGCCATGTTGGCACTTTTTTCCATAACTGGAGTTGAAGTTGTTCTCTTATTTTGGAAAACCTTGTTTTTGATCGATTTATTGAAACTTGTATTAGTAGATTGCACAGTACAGTACATATTCCGTATGTACTGTACCGACGTTGGGACGGTATAGCTCGGTTGGTAAAGCGGCTGTGCCAGCAACTTGAGGGTTGCAGGTTCAATCCCCGCTTCCGCCATCCTAGTTATTGCCGTTGTGTCCTTGGGCAAGACACTTTACCCACCTGCTCCCAGTGCCACCCACACTGCTTTAAATGTAACTTAGATATTGGCTTTCACTATGCAAAGCGCTTTGAGTCACTAGAGAAAAGCGCTATATAAATATAATTCACTTCACAATTGACCACTAAATGAATACGTTTTTCAACTTGTTTAAGTCGGGGTCCACGTTAATCAATTCATGGTAAAGTTACATTGTTTAATGCATCACAACAAAATTAGGCATAATAATGTGTTAATTCCACCACTGTATATATCGGTATGGGTTGATATCGGAATCGGTAATTAAGAGTTGGACAATATCGGCAAAAAAGCCATTATTGGACATCTCTAGTGAAAATGACATGATCGTGATAGAAGAATGATCACAGTAGAATGGGGAATAAACCATTTTTGGAGGGTGGCAGGTGTTTATAGATATTAAAAGTTCTCAGGTGAAGAAGAGGGATAGACAGGAGGGGAACGTAAAGGTTAAAGGTCAGATTTGGGACACTCACTGGCCAGGTTGACAATGCAGGCGATGATAATGATGGTTCCGCCCACTAGGGACACCACGGACAGCATCTTAGCCACACGGCCCAGACGCACGGCGCCGTCCAGGTTGCCCTGCTCCAGACTGTTTTTAGACTGCAGAGAGAGAGAGAGAGAGAGAGAGAGGCGGGCGTGTCAGAGACGACCACTACGTACCCCGCCGGGCACTGATGACGAGCGTTCTCACCATGATGGAGTAGACGAATCCCACAATGTTGATGGGCCACACGGGGCAGAAGCAGGCCAGCACGGAGAGCAGGAGGTAGTCCTTCACCTTGGTGCGGTCCAAGGGGGGGTTGGTGGCGATGCTGGAGTGGCGCGACAGCGAGGGCCTGGGGGAGAAAGCGGTGTAGCCGATGGAGCTCGCCCTGCTGCCCTTCCTGGTCTTGGCGTGATGGGGGTAGGAGATGGAGTGCTGCCGTCTGGGCGGCGACGAGATGACGGGGGAGGAGGTGCTGTTGGAGGCGTGGACGCCGTTACCTTAAAAGGATGACATGTACATTGGTTACGTATATAAGCCAAATATTCTTTCAGGGAAAAAAAACATAATATATTACAAACACCCATTTCAAAAAATATATTAGACAACACTGAATACAAGACAAACATTCTTTAAGGAAAACAAATATAAGCTCACCATGAATATAAGACAGACACTCGCTAAAGAAAACAATATAAGACCATCCTGCAATGTCATTTTGTTTATATTATATTTTGGCATTAGCCAAAAAGCTCTCTCCCGGTTGCAGTTAGTCCAGAATGCGGCAGCAGGACTTTTAACAGGGGCCAGGAGACGCCAGCATATAACCCCGATCCTTGAGAGTTTGCACTGGCTTCCTGTTCATTTTAGAATTGATTTTAAAACCTTGCTGTTTGTTTTTAAAGCTTTACATGGACTGGCACCTCAGTATATCTCAGACCTCATCCAAACTTACAATCCTGCGCGCGCTCTGAGGTCCGAGAGCCAGCTCCAGCTCGTGGTGTCCAAGACCAGACTTAAAACCAGGGGAGACAGGGCCTTCTCTGTGGTCGGCCCTAAGCTCTGGAACACTCTGCCCCTCCATGTTCCAACTGCTCCCACAGTGGACTCTTTTAAGTCTGGTCTTAAGACCCACTTTTATTCTCTGGCTTTTAACACTACGTGAGTTGTGTGCTCCTCTGTTGTCCTCTGTGTTTTTAACATTTTGCTTTTTGCTTTCTATTTACTGTTTTAATTGGTTTTACCCTTTGAAATTGTTTTTAATCACATTTATTTTATATTGTTTTTAATTGTGTTTAATATTGTTGTGCAGCACTTTGGAAACATTTTGTTGTTTAAATGTGCTATATAAATAAAGTGGATTGGATTGGATTGGATAGATTATATGCAATCTGTTGTTGTGTTCCCTAATTTGAGTGTACATAAACAAAGGTGTGTGTGTTGCTGAGTCCGACTTGGACATAATCTGGACTGTACATAAATGCTTATTTTGAAAATGTAATTTTGTTTATAGATTATATGCAATCTGTTGTGTTCCCTAATTGTCAGTGTACATAAATGAAGGTGTGTGTTGCTGAGTCCGACCTGGACATCATCTGGACTGGACCTGGTTTTAAGAACCCTTTAAACCAGGGGTCCCCAAACTTTTTGACTCGGGGGCCGCTATATGTGTATATATATATATATATATATATATATATATATATATATATATATTCCGAGCGCAATGATGTCACGTTATCGATGGGAAAATGCATTTTTAGACAATATGATTTGCCTGAGCGGCTAGGAGACATCGAGAGTAACAAGTGGTAGAAAATGGATTAGAAAGGACAGGTTTAAAATTTTTTTTATAAAAAATAAAATAAATATTTTATTTTATTTTTTTAACTTGGGGCTGATAAACCAGGATTAAAAAGGTTTCGAATTAAAATGATCGTAATACCGCAAATTTGATAAACTCACGGACTGGTGATACTGCTCATTTCGTAGAGAAAAAAAGCTAGTGCGCTAATCGTCTTTCCTCATTAAAATTGACATACTTCAATCCAAACTTATGTAAACACATGGGAAATGCATTTTTAGACACAATGATTTGCCTGAGCAGCTAGGAGACAGAGTAACAAGTGGTAGAAAATGGATTAGAAAGGAGAGAATTAAAAAATAAAGAAATAAATAACGTTTTTGGGACTTCCCGCGGGCCGGATTTTGGACGCTGGCGGGCCGGATCTGGCCCGTGAGCCATAGTTTGGGGACCCCTGCTGTAAACAATCTAATTTCATTGACAACCTGGTCTGGTTAATAAGGTCCTTTTTTTTAAAATAAAATAAAATAAGATGAATAAATAAAAAACATTTTCTTGAATAAAAAAAGAAAGTAAAACAATAAAAAAACAATTACATAAAAATAGTAATTAATGAAAATGTTAGTGGACCAGCAGCACACACAATCATGTGTGCTTCAAGGACTGTATCCCTTGTAGACTGCATTGTTCTATATTGTAGGAACCAGGAATTTAATAACAGAAAGAAACAACCCCTTTTGTGTGAATGAGTGTGAATGAGTGTAAATGGGGGAGGGCGGTTTTTTGGGGGGGGTTGGTGCACTAATTGTAAGTGTATCTTGTGTTTTTTATGTTGATTTAATAAAATTATTTAAAAAAAAACCATCCTGCTTTTAAGATAAAAACTATTTGGTTCTCAAACTTTTTTCACCAAGTACCACCTCAGAAAAAACTTGGCTTTCCAAGTACCACCATTAAAAATACAGTAGCGTAGTAGGCCTGAGTACCGTATTCATTAAAAACAGGGCAGATGTTTTATTCAACAAATATATTAAACATTTTGCCCCTTGTAACATTACACACAGTTTGAACAGTAACACGGTTGTTGAATATAGGAAAATAAAACACTGTACTTAATATTAATCAAATCTTTGGCGTACCTCTAGATAGAGCCGGCATACCAGAGTTTGAGAATCAATGTTATCGAGTGTACAGTAATAGCAGCACCGAGTGATCAGATAATAGATTACATGGAATAATAAAGTTTACATTAAAATGTAAACAACATATAAAAACAAAGGTTGACTTAGCAAGTATATTTGTTATTTTTGGCCATTGTAGCACTACACACAGCTTGAACAGTAACACTGTGTTTGAATATTTAATTCAGTAAATTATTTGGCGTACCACTAAATGTAGCCCATGTACCACCGTTTAAGAGTCACTGCACTGGATAAAGAAAAAAATAATAAGATCAACCTGCAAATAAGACAACACTCTTTAAGGGGGGGGGGGGGGGGGTTAAGACCCCATTTAATATAAAACAAACATACTTTAAAGAAAAAACATATAAGACCACCCTGAAAAAAAGACAAACACTCTTTCACAAGACCCATGTTAAAGAAAAATGGCTAACTTTTGAGACAACTTTTTATTTAGCAGGTCTTTTTGTTGCTCTTAGTCGCAAGTGACAGGAGGAAAAGCTCCGGCTGGCTTAGGGGGAGAAGTCGCCAGGCGCCACCTGTTGGTTTGCATGTATTGATCATTTTGTTAGCCAATGGATACATTTCAGTTGAAATTACTTGGGTTTTCTACAAGTTCTTCAGATACATTGATATCGTCATGTCCCGTAGAATGATATCGTATTGCAAGTTACTCTTGTTTCTTCTTGCACATTTAACATGAAAAAAAAGTATTAAAGAATTGTGATATATTAATTTTCTCCTTCATATTTTGCATTATTACTGTGATGTAGCCCTCCCCCACCCCGCATACCACAAATTGTGTAATCACTCTTTTACAATACTGCCATTACTAAATTTCACACGTTACTCTTTTATGACCAATATGTCCGATACAGGTACCGGTACGTATTGTATTCAAAACACAACAAGTGCCCTAACAAGAAAGTAGTCACTACATGTGTGAATGTCGGATGGTGTCAGTAATGCAGTATCAATACGATCCCACTCTAGATAATGTTTCTCATTTCTATAAGTTTTTTCTTCTTTCGTTACACAGATCAGTGATTCTCAAACTGTGGTACATGAGCTCCATCTAGTGGTACGCCAAATAATGACTTGATTATAGGACAGTGTTTTATTTTCATATATTGAAAAGTTCAAACACAGTGTTACTGTTCAAACTGTGTGGTCAAAAACATTAGATTTAAACATTTACCTCGTTTTTTAACGAATACTTAGGCCTACTATGCTTTGTGTTTTCTGAGGTGGTACTTGGTATTAAAAAAAAAGAAGTTTGAAAACCACACGTATAGATAATGTCATATATCGCTGTATCGCGATATTATCATTGGGGATGATATTGTATCACAAGTTTCTCAGTAGAAACAGTCTTCTTGCACATTTGAAAAATAAACAAATACTTATGACTTTTAACACAAAAGTGTGTAACTCTCTTTGATGACTTCTGTAGATTAATACCAAAAAATATGCATGTTTTCTCTTCATGGGTTGCATTAATACTCTTTTTTTTTTTTTTTTTTACAGAATATTGTGTAATTGCTGTATCGTGATACTGCGCAATATTGTTTGTGAGTTTTTTTAATGATGCCAATAAGCATGTATTCAAAACACAACACACATCATATTGAAAAGTATATAGTCATTGTATGCAAATGTTGGATGGTATCAGCGTTACGGTATCCATCCTGGAACTTGCAATTCATGTTTGTGACCCGCTCCATTCCTGCTTTTCCCTTTTGATACCGCAAAATCACATATTGGTGGGGGTGCATGTTTTCTTTTGGCGATATCACATGATCGCTGTGTCGTGCTGTTGTACTATACTGTATGTTGTTTAAAGTTAAAAGTTAAAGTACCACTGATAGTCTCACACACACACTAGGTGTGTTGAAATTACCCTCTGTGTTTGACCCATCCCCTTGTTCCACCCCGTGGGAGGTGAGGGGAGCAGTGAGCCGCAGCGGTGGCCGCGCTCGGGAATCATTTTAGTGATTTAACCCCCAATTCCAACCCTTGATGCTGAGTGCCAAGCAGGGAGGTAATGGGTCCCATTTTTATAGTCTTTGGTATGACTCGGCCGGGGTTTGAACTCACAACCTACCTAACCACAAGGCCACTGAGCAGGTATTTACATTCTAATGTAAACTTTATTATTTCGTTTAATCTACTATCTGATTACTCAGTGCTGTACACTCGATAACATTGATTCTCAAACTCTCTATCTAGTGTTACGCCAAATGTTTGATTCGTATTAAGTACAGTGTTTTATTTTCCTTTATTCAAAAACAGTGTTACTGTTCAAACTGCTGAGTTGAGTTGAGTTTGAGTTTATTTGGAACATGCATGCATACAACATGATGTATCACAATTTCCAGTTTCTCTTTTCAACATGTTCAAAAAGGAGTAGGAAGAAACAGCGCTTATTTAATCCTACCCCTGTTTCTTTACATAGCAGTTGCTAATTTATTCACAATATACAATAAAAAATAATTAAATAATAATTGGTGAAGTAAGTTATATTTCATATGGTGAGATGCGTAAGATTATCTAGAAAATGAATGGATGGATGAAATAAATTCAGAATGTTTATCACGGTTCTTCTTCTTTGCACTTTGTAAACACTTTAAGTTTGAAGAGTTTCTTGAAGTTTAGTACATTGTTTGATTTCTTTGCTTAGTCCAGTCCATAATTGAATTCCACATACTGATATACTGAAGGTCTTAATTGTTGTACGTGCGTACAAATGTTTTAAATTACATTTTTCTCGAAGATTATATTTCTCCTTGTGGAGGGAAAGTCACCGCCTCTGCCCATGGTACTGAGGACGAGCACCGGCGGGCATGGTGTTGACGGCAAGACACAGCTGGCAAGTGATTAGATGTCACAGGTGGTACGTGTTAATCTAATCATCTGTTGTCTTTAACAGTAGATTGGGAGTGACGGAAACGTCACGACATGCTGAAAAACATTTTGGAAAGATCTTGTAAAAAAAAAAACATTAAAACTTTGTTAAACCTGCACGCTTGGCTCTTGTGCCGTGTCTACAGTGGAGCTGCTAGGAAGCGACTTCCACACTCCTCTATTGTTGAGAAGAATTGTTGTATATTCTTGGGTAGCAGATTATAGTTTGCTTTGTGCATCATTTTAGTTGTTTGCAAATTCACTATGTCGTGGAATTTCAGTATTTTTGATTGAATAAATAAAGGGTTTTTATGTTCTCTACATCCAACATTATGTATTATTCTAACTGATCTTTTCTTCCGTGTAACTGTGTGTAATGCTACAAGGGGCAACATATTTGTTGAATAAAACATCTGCCCTGTTTTTACTGAATACTTAGGCTTACTACGCTACTGTATTTTGATGTTGGTCATTATGGTGGTACTTGGAGAGAGATTTGAGAACCACTGCCCTATATGATGTTGCTGCTACTGGAACCTTCATTTCCCTGAGGGAACACGCCCTTGGAGTCCGCAAAGTTCTATCTAAATCTCTATCAATGATTCTAAAAAGTGACTTACTGCTCTTCAGTTTCTCATTGATGACGATGACCAGCTCGTCTTTGGAGAGGTTGACGCCACAGAGGAGCTGCTCCCCCACGGCAAGGGGAGGGCACGACGTGGCGGTGGAGGCTTGGCTATACCCTGGGTCTTCCTGGTCCAGCAGGGACGGTCGCTCCTCTCCGGGCCAAACAGATGGAGACGACGCAGGCATCATGTTGACGTCCATGGAGGATCACAGCCCCAAATGAAAATAAAATGTAAAAAAAACACCCACAATGCTTTGCTTGTGCACCTAAGGAGCAGAGGGGGAGGAATTAAATGGATGCTGGTCAAATTGAACATCCTTGCTGGCATCGCCATGGTGACAAATGATGATAAACAAACACACACATAGTGCATGTGATAAAAGCAGAGTGCAGGTGTGTACACAAGGTTGTGTACACACTCGAACCAGCTTGTGGTGGACATTACAATAAAGCAGTAATAAGGAGGGACAATGGGACAAAGGAACAATCCTCACTAATTAGCTTAGCTTCCAATGCGGTAAAGCAAAAGCAGCAGTCGCCACATTGCATTTGTTTTTTTCATTACAGCATAATTGATTGTTTTTGCAAAACACAACCATGAAGAAACGTGTAGAAGTAAAAAGAAACTGACCTTTTTGTTGTTGTTGTTGTTGTTGTTGTTAATCCAGCGTTTTCTTCAACAGCGTGTCAAATGATGGCATCGTTCGTTTTTATCGACAGCAAAAAAAATGGCTACGACGTGTTTGTGTGTACCCGAGGAAGGGAGGAAGTCCGTGTGTGTGTGTGTGTGTGTGTGTGTGTGTGTGTGTGTGTGTGTTTGTGTGAGGATGAGGATGGTCATATGGAAGATGCAGGGCGGGCCGGAGAAGGGGAGGGAGCGTGTATGTGTGTGTGTGTGTGTGTGTGTGTGTGTGTGTGTATTTGTGTGAAATGAAAAGTGAGAGCCGACTGTTTTGGCACCGACGGTTTGATACAAATGGATCAAACATGGCTCATTTCAAGATAATACTTTTATATTAAAAAAAAAAATTAGCTGTATTACTTTTAATTATTACAAATCACCAAAATGTGTCAGTATTTACTTTCCAGAAAGACAACTATTTTAATATTCAAAAGCAGAGTTACATATATATCCATTGATTATGTACAATTTACAGTATAATATTAATATATATAGTTGAGGTTACTGTGGTTTATCAGTTATACAGTGCTCAATTCCAGAGTAGAGCGGAATAAACATTAGGTCAGGAAAAAACCCAGAGGCTATTTCATCCCTACAAGCCTGTTTTGCAGGTTTCTCTGCTCTTCAGGGGATTTTATAAATAAAATAAAAATTCCCTGAATTGTATTTATAAAATCCCTTGAAGAGCAGAAAAACCTGCAAAACAGGCTTGTAGAGATAAAATAGCATGTTTTTCCTGACCTAACATATACAGGTAAAAGCCAGTAAATTAGAATATTTTGAAAAACTTGATTTATTTCAGTAATTGCATTCAAAAGGTGTAACTTGTACATTATATTTATTCATTGCACACAGACTGATGCATTCAAATGTTTATTTCATTTAATTTTGATGATTTGAAGTGGCAACAAATGAAAATCCAAAATTCCGTGTGTCACAAAATTAGAATATTACTTAAGGCTAATACAAAAAAGGGATTTTTAGAAATGTTGGCCAACTGAAAAGTATGAAAATGAAAAATATGAGCATGTACAATACTCAATACTTGGTTGGAGCTCCTTTTGCCTCAATTACTGCGTTAATGCGGCGTGGCATGGAGTCGATGAGTTTCTGGCACTGCTCAGGTGTTATGAGAGCCCAGGTTGCTCTGATAGTGGCCTTCAACTCTTCTGCGTTTTTGGGTCTGGCATTCTGCATCTTCCTTTTCACAATACCCCACAGATTTTCTATGGGGCTAAGGTCAGGGGAGTTGGCGGGCCAATTTAGAACAGAAATACCATGGTCCGTAAACCAGGCACGGGTAGATTTTGCGCTGTGTGCAGGCGCCAAGTCCTGTTGGAACTTGAAATCTCCATCTCCATAGAGCAGGTCAGCAGCAGGAAGCATGAAGTGCTCTAAAACTTGCTGGTAGATGGCTGCGTTGACCCTGGATCTCAGGAAACAGAGTGGACCGACACCAGCAGATGACATGGCACCCCAAACCATCACTGATGGTGGAAACTTTACACTAGACTTCAGGCAACGTGGATCCTGTGCCTCTCCTGTCTTCCTCCAGACTCTGGGACCTCGATTTCCAAAGGAAATGCAAAATTTGCATGGTTGGGTGATGGTTTGGGGTGCCATGTCATCTGCTGGTGTCGGTCCACTCTGTTTCCTGAGATCCAGGGTCAACGCAGCCGTCTACCAGCAAGTTTTAGAGCACTTCATGCTTCCTGCTGCTGACCTGCTCTATGGAGATGGAGATTTCAAGTTCCAACAGGACTTGGCGCCTGCACACAGCGCAAAATCTACCCATGCCTGGTTTACGGACCATGGTATTTCTGTTCTAAATTGGCCCGCCAACTCCCCTGACCTTAGCCCCATAGAAAATATGTGGGGTATTGTGAAAAGGAAGATGCAGAATGCCAGACCCAAAAACGCAGAAGAGTTGAAGGCCACTATCAGAGCAACCTGGGCTCTCATAACACCTGAGCAGTGCCAGAAACTCATCGACTCCATGCCACGCCGCATTAACGCAGTAATTGAGGCAAAAGGAGCTCCAACCAAGTATTGAGTATTGTACATGCTCATATTTGTCATTTTCATACTTTTCAGTTGGCCAACATTTCTAAAAATCCCTTTTTTGTATTAGCCTTAAGTAATATTCTAATTTTGTGACACACGGAATTTTGGATTTTCATTTGTTGCCACTTCAAATCATCAAAATTAAATGAAATAAACATTTGAATGCATCAGTCTGTGTGCAATGAATAAATATAATGTACAAGTTACACCTTTTGAATGCAATTACTGAAATAAATCAAGTTTTTCAAAATATTCTAATTTACTGGCTTTTACCTGTACATATATTTATAAACATATATATTATACATATACATATATATTATATATATATATATACACATATATTTTATATATATATATATACATACATATATCAAATGAAGCTACATTGTCTAATTTAAATAGGCTTTAAGTACATTTTATTTATAAAGCGCTTTTCACAGATAAAATCACAAAGCGCTGTACAAAACAGGTAAAGTAAAACAATTCAACTTAAACACGGGCAACATCATAAAAAGGATACAAAGTGGATTAAAAATTATAATTAAAAGGTGCATTAACTAAAAGCTTTACCAAAAAGAAGTTTTCAAATGTTTCTTAAAAATTTAAGTCTATACATTGTGAAAATGTTTTATTATAAATGTATTTATGTGTACCTTATATAACATTGTAGGTCTATATACCAGTATAGTTTGACATTCACTCACATGCACTTTTTAAAAAGCATCTTAGTAATTTTTCTCAAACATATATACAAACACATTTTCATTTTATTAAAAACAAATAGATGTCTTTTTACATAACACAAATGGAAAATATCCTGACATTTCAGCAAGTAGGCTCATTCAGCAAATATTTGATTAATTTGGGCAATTTATAAATATTTCAACAAAAAACTGCTCAAATGAAAAAAAATAATTGCATTAAAATGAATGTTTCACCCTTTGAAAACTACACACAAATTAATTGATTCTACAATCAGAAAACTCCAATTTGTCATTCCGTATTATTGTCAAAAGAGAAGGGTGGAGAGTGGAGGGAGGATGTGGCAAGGTGAGTGTGCGAAGACGCAGCAAGGTCATTGTTGTCACATTTGAAGCCGTTGTGTAAAAATGCATCACATTAAAACAAAGTCAAGGATGTGAGGTGTTTAATGAAAAGAAGAGGCAGCACCATCTTCTGGAATCAACGGGTTACAACAACAACAAAAATTTAAAATGAAGCTTGTGTGGTTATTTACTGTATGGTACATTGCAACTTGTGGTGTACCCCGCCTTCCGCCTGAGAGCAGCTGAGATAGGCTCCAGACATCCTTGCGACCCCGAGAGGGACAAGCGGTAGAAAAAAGGATGGATGGCTTGATGTGCCCAAAAAAAAAATTACTTTCCAATCACACTCAAGATGTTTGCCTGGAAGTAGAAAGACCAAAGATTATATTACCGTATTTTCCGCACTATAAGGCGCACCTAAAAACCACAAATTTTCTCAAAAGCTGACAGTGCGCCTTATAACCCGGTGCGCTTTATATATGGATAAATATTAAGATTCATTTTCATAAAGTTTCGGTCTCGCAACTTCGGTAAACAGCCGCCATCTTTTTTCCCGGTAGAACAGGAAGCGCTTCTTCTTCTACGCAAGCAACCGCCAAGGTAAGCACCCGCCCCCATAGAACAGGAAGCGCTTCTTCTACTGTAAGCAACCACCCGCCCGCGTAGAAGAAGAAAAAGCGCACGGATATCACCGTACGTTTCATTTCCTTTGTGTGTTTACATCTGTAAAGACCACAAAATGGCTCCTACTAAGCGACCGGGATCCGGTTCATGAAAAGACGCAATCTCTCCATCCGCACACGGATTACTATTTCACAGCAACTGATATTCCTGTGAACCGCACTGTGGAACGGGAGCACGTACGGTGAATATTCGCACCACAGGGAATGAGAAGTCATCCTTCACTGTGGTTCTAGCTTGCCATGCTAATGGCCAGAAACTTCCACCCATGGTGATATTCAAAAGGAAGACCTTGCCAAAAGAGACCTTTCCAGCCGGCGTCATCATAAAAGCTAACTCGAAGGGATGGATGAAGAAAAGATGAGCGAGTGGTTAAGGTAAGTTTAAGTTTACGCGAAGAGGCCGGGTGGTTTTTTTCACGCAGCTCTGTCCATGTTGATATACGTATGTTTGTGATTGCACATTTGCGTACATTTTGGGAGTGAACAGAGTTGTTAGAACGCTGGTTTTTAATATATTATTAAAGTTTGACTGACCTATCTGAGTGTTTTTTTGACATTCCTTTAGCGCAGTTAGATGCGGCTTACAACACGGGGCGGCTTATAGGTGGACAAAGTTTTGAAATATGCCGTTCATTGAAGGCGCGGCTTATAACCCAGGGCGACTTATGGTGCGGAAAATACGGTACTGGTATGCCACTTTATTAGGTACACCACCACATTTAAATACAAGAACATACCTTCATGAAGGAGGACAATCTCTTTTCTGTCATCCCCTCAACTTTCCCGAGATCTTCCAGCTGCAAGAGGACAGTGTAACAGTAAAAATTATGGACATCCTCAGATGTTTGTAAAAAAACAAAAAACGCTCTTGTACACCACCTTGGAGAAGATGCCGTTGATCTCCCTCCAGCCGAAGATGAGCTTGGCCTTCTTGTCACCAATCTGCTGCAGGCCTTTCAGCTCTTTGAGAGAGCCCGTGTTAAGGATCTGCAGGATCTTCCGTCTGGACTGTTCCAGGAAGCACCTGTCGAGCAGAGACTCCCAGTTCCTCGCCATGTTTTCTTTGTCATCCGGGAGCTTGAGAGAAGACTTAAGAATGAAAGGCTGCAGGTTATTAAAGGGGAACATTATCACCAGACCTATGTAAGCGTCAATATACCGTATACCTTGATGTTGCAGAAAAAAGACCATATATTTTTTTAACCGATTTCCGAACTCTAAATGGGTGAATTTTGGCGAATTAAACGCCTTTCTATTATTCGCTCTCGGAGCGATGATGTCACAACGTGACGTCACATCAGGAAGCAATCCGCCATTTTCTCACTCTCGTCGGTGTGTTGTCGGAGGGTGTAACAACACGAACAGGGACGGATTCAAGTTGCACCAGTGGCCCAAAGACGCGAAAGTGGCAAGAAATTGGACGAAATTTGTTCAAAATACGAGGGTGTAGGGAAAGCCGACGAAATGGTCAGTCGTTTGTTCCGCACACTTTACCGACAAAAGCTATGCTACGACAGAGATGGCAAGAATGTGTGGATATCCTGCGACACTCAAAGCAGATGCATTTCCAAAGATAAAGTCAAAGAAATCTGCCGCCAGACCCCCATTGAATCTGCCGGAGTGTGTGAGCTATTCAGGGACAAAGGACCTCGGTAGCACGGCAAGCAATGGCGGCAGTTTGTTCCCGCAGACGAGCGAGCTAAACCCCCTGGATGTCTTGGCTCACACCGTCCCTTATGCCACCGAAGATGATCAAGAGAAGAATATCGACCCTAGCTTCCCTGGCCTGCTGACATCAACTCCAAAACTGGACAGATCAGCTTTCAGGAAAAGAGAGCGGATGAGGGTATGTCTACAGAATATATTAATTGATGAAAACTTTATTCATTACTCGCGGTTTTACGTACCGTATTTTCCGCACTATAAGGCGCACCTAAAAACCACAATTTTTCTCAAAAGCTGACAGTGCGCCTAATAACCCGGTGCGCTTTATTACGATTCATTTTCATAAAGTTTCGGTCTCGCAACTTCGGTAAACAGCCGCCATCTTTTTTCCCGGTAGAACAGGAAGCGCTTCTTCTTCTACGCAAGCAACCGCCAAGGAAAGCACCCGCCCCCATAGAACAGGAAGCGCTTCACCCGCCCCCATAGAAAAGGAAGCGCTTCACCCGCCCCCGGAAGAAGAAGAAAAAACGCGCGGATATCACCGTACGTTTCATTTCCTGTTTACATCTGTAAAGACCACAAAATGGCTCCTAATAAGCGATCCGGTTCATAAAAAGACGCAATCTCTCCATCCGCACACGGATTACTACCGTATTTCACAGCAACTGATATTCCTGTGAACCGCACTGTGGAACGGGAGCACGTACGGTGAATATTCGCACCACAGGGAATGAAGTCATCCTTCACTGTGGTTCTAGCTTGCCATGCTAACTTCCACTCATGGTGATATTCAAAAGGAAGACCTTGCCAAAAGAGACCTTTCCAGCCGGCGTCATCATAAAAGCTAACTCGAAGGGATGGATGGATGAAGAAAAGATGAGCGAGTGGTTAAGGGAAGTTTACGCGAAGAGGCCGGGTGGCTTTTTTCACACAGCTCCGAAGGCGAACACACCTTCACTAAGACGGGCAGACAGCCTCGGACGACATACGCCAACATTTGCCAGTGGATCGTAAATGCTTGGGCAGATATTTCGGTCACAACTGTGGTCCGAGCTTTCCGGAAGGCAGGATTCACAGAACAACAGCGACACTGACTCCCGATGACTTCTACGAGACGGAACCGGCCATTTTGGATCCCGTATTCGCCCAACTTTTCAATTCGGACACCGAAGACGAAGAATTCGAAGGATTTACGAATGAAGAATAACTTCAGAAGGTGAGCGCTATGTTTATTTTGTGTGTTGTGACATTAACGTTAAAGCAACATTATGTTGCTATTGTTCTACACCATTTTGAATTTTACTATGTTTGTGATTGCACATTTGCGTACATTTTGGGACAGAGTTGTTAGAACGCTGGTTTTCAATATATTATTAAAGTTTGACTGAACTATCTGACTGTTTTTTTGACATTCACTTTAGCGCAGCGTTTTTTTGACATTCACTTTAGCGCAGCGTAGGCGCGGCTTTTAGTCCGGGGCGGCTTATTGGTGGACAAAATTATGAAATATGTAATTCATAGAAGGTGCGGCTAATAATCCGGTGCGCCTTATAGTGCGGAAAATACGGTAAATTATTATACATAAACTGTGTTTACCAATAATTTAGCTTAAAAACATTTTTTTTTTTCAATCATTCGAGTACATTCGGGTAGTCTTGTGTAATGCAGTATTTTGTGTCTATTTAGGTATGGTTAACCGGAGTGCTGAAATCGTGGAAAAATATATGTTCATAGCGCGCCTGAAATAGGCTGTCTGCACTCTTAAAGTGCATGTTGTTGCCAAATGTATTTCATATGCTGTAAACCTAGTTCATAGTTGTTAGTAATTATCTTATCAGACTGTGTTAAGCCGCTGAAATCCGAGTCTGAATCCGAGCTAATGTCGCTATACCTTGCTGTTCTATCCGTCATGTTTGTTTGTATTGGCATCACTATGTGACGTCACAGGAAAATGGACGAGTGTATATAACGATGGTTAAAATCAGGCACTTTGAAGCTTTTTTTAGGGATATTGCGTGATGGGTAAAAACTTCGAAAAATAAAATAAGCCACTGGGAACTGATTTTTAATGGTTTTAACCCTTCTGAAATTGTGATAATGTTCCCCTATAAGTTCACTTATTTTGCCATATTGTAGCTAGAGTGGTGTAGAACTTAATTGAATTACACTGAGAACTATTTCTAACATGCTGTTAACTCTAACGTATCAACAATAACAGCATCAACTTTTCAACATGTATGTTGGAGAATGGTGATTCTTTACAGATGCAGAAAGCCTAAATTTTATTAGAGCTGGTCTGGTTTCTAACCTCCACGTGATCTGAAAGCGCCTTGTCCACCTTCTTGACGCAGACTGACTGCTTCCTAACGATCGTCAGCTGTTTGAGAGGTTGGCGCTCAGTCACTGCACAGGAAAGAGCACACTGGGTTAGATAAGGGTCACGTGAATGAATTGGTCAAGCAAAGAACTTATTGAACTGACCCTGCAGGGGTTGCACGACTGCTTGCTTTTTATTGACCTTTGATGTGACGGCTTGTTTTTGCTGCAGAGGAGCCGCGTTGCTGCGGAAGCCCGTCTCCTCACTCATGGACTTTTCTTTAGTCAGCCGACTTAACAGCAGGGCCTTCCTCTCAATCTCCTTCTGCTTCTCTTTCAGCTCCTGGATGAGGAAGTAGAAAGGTTTGATATCAAGTATCGTACCACATTTGATCTTTTAATGAGACAATGTTTCCAGCAGCTCCCCAGTGCCAGCAGCACTCAAGCAGCCCTAGACCACCATGTGTGACTGTAGGCAATTATCTTGGTACTCACTTGTTATCGGCTATTGAAGCAATCATGGCTGTGTTTGGAGTCCTTTTCAGCAGATTTACGCTGCTATCAAGCTATAGACAGACTACTCTCGTATATTAAAGGGGACCTGAACTTTGTTTTGGAATTTTGACCATTATTCACAATCGCTATGTAACACAAGAACACATCTCTTTTTACGCATTCTAAAGTACGAGGTGGCTAACAATGCTGCTAACGGAAGTACTCTATTGCACAAATAAAGCCCTCCAAAAAAAAAAAAACATGCAAAAACCGCCAAAACTCATTTTACATCTTGTGACCTAAATATTACATATTAGCAATATATTTATTATAAGCTCTAACATTAAGGAACTACTTTAAGTGGTGCTGTGATCACAGAGCGCGAACTAGCTCATGCAGCTATAGTATTGACATACTGAGCTGCTACTGCATTGCCTCTGAGTTGGTAAAAGTGGATTCTAGATTATAAATCATGCCTGCCACCTGAATAGTGAAAGTTTGTGGCCATAAACCGAGAAGTTTCTCAAATTTGACATTCAACTTAGATCAGGAGACGGGGAGAAAGGCACAAAAAGAAACTTTTTTCGAACCTGTGTGAGGATTATAATTAATTCTTCATTTAAACGGGAATATATGAACATCAGTCAGCATCCCACTGAGAGCAGACGTTGTACAGTAAGTGATTATTTTATTATGTTCATGGTTTGTATTTCTTAATCAGCACTTAGCAATACTGCTGCATGATGCTTAGTTTCACTGAAGCTGGATATGTATAGCACAGAGCTTCTAAAACATGTAGCTCATAATCTGTATATTCAGGCTAAAAAAACATAAGTTTCTGCCTCATAATTTTTCCCAAAGTAGTCTTTGATGGCTCTCATGTCTCAAGTCTGCCGTGAGTAATAGTGTTGTTGAAGGGAAAAACGAACGTTGTGATTATCCTGCAATGGATACACCGCCGTTTGCTTAAAATGACCAAAATACGCAAACATTACATGTCATTATGAATGTGTCTGGTAGAGGGGTTTTTAGGTGGATACAGAAACTCATTACCTCCATTGTTAGCATTTATTTACGTTTTAGAATGCATTAAAAAAAACGTGTTCTTGTCTCACATAAAGATGGAGAATGATAGGCAAAATTCCCAAAATTTCAGTTCCTCTTTAAAGTTGACTTTTATAGTAGCGTCTTTCAAGACATAAAATAGTTGCTAAAATTGGAGGATTATGTGAGAGCGTTGCAGCTATCAATTACGGTAGTTTAAAATCGAGTAATCTATCAATTTGTCTTATAGGGGAAATATTTGGTATAAACAAGATTTTTTCTGCTTACCATAATCTACATTATTTTTCTATCGACATTGAAATTGCACTTTTAACCCTTGCACATTAACATTTTAAAAATAAAAATAAGTCTCCGCTGTTTGATGCCACAAAACACCGCTCTCCTGTGCGCTCTATTGCAGAAAAACATGTCCGTATATCTTAAGTTCTGTGCAATATATTCAGTCTAGATTTGATCAGTTTTTATTAGTTACACTTGAACAAATAATCAAAGCAACAGAATATAAATCAAAGCTTGTTTCCTAATGGAATTAATTGATTAATTGTTGCTGCCCAAATAGGACATGCAGTATATTACCTGGATCTCCTTGCGAGATTGGGCCACATTTTTGAGCATATCGTCTTTGTCCTGGCAGCTTATCTGCTTCTCCAGAGCAATCAGCCTGTCCATCACCGATGGCTCTGACAGACTGAGGGAGAGCACACAGGTATAAGAGATCAATAGACTGTTGTGTACACCTACAGGCAGATGGCATGAAAGCAAAGCGTCATGGGAAATCACATCAGCTGCAGATGGCTGCTATCCGCAAAGTCTTGGCAGAGCACGACAAAATGTAAATTAATCCTATTTCACAGAATGTGTTCATTAGGAGCATGTGCACTCTGCACTGTTCCACCTGTGAAGATGAGCTGAAGGTGAGGAGGCATCCGGCTCTGTTTTCTTCTCCTCCCTCTGCTTTTTCTTGCGGGTGTGGGCGTCAGCGCTCGCCGCCTCGTGCTCTTCTCGGGCCCGCTTCACTGGAGATGAAGGCAGCAAAGGAGGGGAAAATTAAGAGTTGCTTCCAACACACACATAGAATACATAGACATAAAACACAGCAATTAAAACACTAAATACAACAATAAATGAAACGGTAATAATAAAATATATTCATCCCGATGGCTTATTGGAAGGACAAAGTAGAAAAGGTAGGAAAAGAAGCATGACTGTTGTTTTAGGTCAGGGGTCACCAACGCGGTGCCCGCGGGTACCAGGTCGCCCGTAAGGACCAGATGAGTCGCCCGCTGGCCTGTTCTAAAAATAGCTCAAATAGCAGAACTTACCAGTGAGCTGCCTCTATTTTTTTTTATTGTATTTATTTACTAGCAAGCTGGTCTCGCTTTGCTCGACATTTTTAATTCCAAGAGAGACAAAACTCAAATAGAATTTGAAAATCCAAGAAAATATTTTAAAGACTTGGTCTTCACTTCTTTAAAAAAATTCATTTATTTTTTTACTTTGCTTCTTATAACTTTCAGAAAGACAATTTTAGAGAAAAAATACAACTTTAAAAATGATTTTAGGGTTTTTAAACACATACCTTTTTTCCTTTTAAATTCCTTCCTCTTCTTTCCTGACAATTTAAATCAATGTTCAAGTAAATTAATTTTTTTCATTGTAAAGAATAATAAATACATTTTTAATTTAATTCTTCATTTTAGCTTCTGTTTTTTCGACAAGGAATATTTGTGAAATATTTCTTCAAACTTATTATGATTAAAATTCAAAAACATTCTGGCAAATCTAGAAAATCTGTAGAATCAAATTTAAATCTTATTTCAAAGTCTTTTGAATTTCTTTAAAAATTTTTGTTCTGGAAAATCTAGGAGAAATAATGATTTGTCTGTTAGAAATATAGCTTGGTCCAATTTGTTATATATTCTAACAAAGTGCAGATTGGATTTTAACCTATTTAAAACATGTCATCAAAATTCTAAAATTAATCTTAATCAGGAAAAATGACTAATGATGTTCCATAAATTATTTTTTTAATGTGCAGTTAGAGAAAATATAAAAATAAAGTGTTGCATATCGATATTTATCTGTTTCTATATATATGCATTGTGAGAAATCATTAAGATGATCAGTGTTTCCACAAAGATAAATATCATTAATTATTAATAATAACATAGAGTTAAAGGTAAATTGAGCAAATTGGCTATTTCTGGCAATTTATTTAAGTGTGTATCAAACTGGTAGCCCTTTGCATTAATCAGTACCCAAAAAGTAGCTCTTGGTTTCAAAAAGGTTGGTGACCCGTTTTAGGTCTTATTGTCGCTTTCAAAAGGACCACATATTTTATCATGCTTAAGAATTATGTAGCCTGTTTTGTTTGGGCAATTAAGAAATGTTTGATCCTTACACTTTTCGGGTAAACATTACAAATTACAACAAGATCTTTAGCCTGATTAATGTTCGTTAAGACCAGTCAAGTTTAAAACAAGACAAGTGCGGCCAATATTGAGCAGAGTGTATTCCTCTGCAGCATGCATGTGCTCTTACTAGTTCTTGAGCCAGTTTTGTGTTTAGGCACCCAAATTAAGTTAATTAATGGAGCTCATTTGCAACAATGAAACTACCTGCATTAGGGCTGGAAATCTCAAAAGAGTATCGTATCCTCAGAGTATTTAATACACTGCAAAACCTAATAAATGTCAGACTAATAAAATTAATATTTTGCAACATAATTCAACCAGAGTACAAACTGTTCATAAACATAATTCATAACCGTTTTAAACTAATTCGGGAAACATGACATCTCAAGTCTCTCCAGTAGATTAAATCTAATAGACACAAATAAGTGTGAGATAAGAAAATCAGCATTTCTCTTACTCAGCTCAGGGTGGTGGTGTCACTGGCAGACCTGTGGCTCGTTGTGCCCGTATTTCGAAATTATGTGAGACTAGGGTTGCAAAACTACGGGAATATTCAAAGTTGGTAATTTTCCATGGGAATTAACGGGAATATATGTGAATTAATGGGAATAAACATTGAATGCAACATAGTAGATCTTGCAGCATGATTATTAGCTAAACAACCTGATTTAATGCAAATTCAGTAGAATTTCAACCCTGTACAGTGCATTCCTTCAGTGCAGTACATTCTTCCATCACATGCACAGATAATTCCCCGCATGCTACACACTACAGCAGGGCTATTGTGGCCACACTAGTATTTGAGCCCAAGGACTTCATCCAGTCAGGTAAGTTTTGATGATATTACTGGGGTAATTATATTTGATCTATGGTATTTAAGTTTAATAGAGGTGTAATTGCTGGTTACTGTATGACTGCAGACTACTCCACTCAAGCTAGCTAGCTGTTCCTGTACTTGTTAAATAATTTTGGGGCCAATATCTCTAGCTAGCTATGTTTATGTACCACCACAGTCTCATAATGAACCGAAAATATTTCTCCGTTAGCCGTGATGCTAATTTTCTCTATGTTAAATCCCATTCATTTATGCTACCAACGTTAGTGATCCGAATTTACTTTTTTTGTGATCTGTAAAGTTCAATTCGCAAATACTAAATCAAAACGTGTAGTTTCCTCTGCCTTCTGTTCTGCTAGCCATTTTGTTGTCATACAAGAATGTAGGTTTGATTTAGCATGATGATTGAGTGTTCATTTATTCATCTAGCCTATTTCTATTAATTTGTCCATCAGTAAAATATTTTTAAAGACTACTCCAATTGTTTAGCTGACTGTTTATGTCTGTGTGTGGCATTGCATTAGTGTTTTACAAAAATAAATAAATACAAACAGAATAATGCCACGTACACCATCTGATGTGTGGAGACATTTCACCCCAACCAATGTAGGCGGAAAGGCTGTGTACATTTGCAAATACTGTGCAAAGAGCTACGTCAAAAATGCCACAAAGATGCAGCAGCCTATAGGCAAGTGCCCAATAATATACAATTATTGTGATTCTCCATTAATTCTCATATATTCCCATTAATTCTCATGGACGGTGTCCAACTTTGAATAATCAAAAATAGTCAATATTTCCAAACTTCCCGAGCTTAACTTCCTGTGCACTTTCCATTAAATTTCCGTAAATTTACCGGAAACTTTCCACCCCTTTGCAACCCTATGTGAGACACTTTAAAAAGGGGCAATATTATGATCATTTTTTTTCTACATTTAAAATGCTTCCGTGAGGTCAACATAACATGTATTGATGGTTCTTTGGTAATAATTTTGCATAATTATGTTTTACAGACTGTTTTACAGGCGCTTTCTGACCGTCTCTTCAAAATGCGGCATTTTGTGGGCGGTCCTATTTACGTGCCTCCACTTCGACTGTGTCTTCTATCCGCCCACATTGCTCTAGTTTTTGTCGCTTCCATAATGATTCTACTAGGGCTGTGAATCTTTGGGTGTCCCACGATTCGATTCAATATCGATTCTTGGGGTCACGATTTGATTCAAAATTGATTTTTTTTTTCCAATTCAACACGATTCTCGATTCAAAACCGATTTTTTTCCCCGATTCAAAACGATTCTCTATTCATTCAATACATAGGATTTCAGCAGGATCTATCCCAGTCTGCTGACATGCAAGCAGAGTAGTAGATTTTTGTAAAAAGCTTTTATAATTGTAAAGGACAATGTTTTATCAACTGATTGCAATAATGTAAATTTGTTTTAACTATTAAATTAACCAAAAATATGATTTATTTTATCTTTGTGAAAATATTGGACACAGTGTGTTGTCAAGCTTATGAGCTGCGATGCAAGTGTAAGCCACTGTGACACTATTGTTCTTTTTTTTTTTTTTTTTATAAATGTCTAATGATAATGTCAATGAGGGATTTTTAATCACTGCTATGTTGAAATTGTAACTTATATTGATACTGTTGTTGATAATATTCATTTTTGTTTCACTACTTTTGGTTTGTTCTGTGTCGTGTTTGTCTCTCCTCTCATTGCTCTGTTTATTGCAGTTCTGAGTGTTGCTGGGTCGGGTTTGGTTTTGGAATTGGATTGCATTGTTATGGTATTGCTGTGTATTGTTTTGTTGGATTAAAAAAAATTAATAATAATTAAAAAAAAAAAAAAAAAAAACATTAAAAATGTTTTAAAAATGAGAATCGATTCTGAATCGCACATCGTGAGAATAGCAATTCGAATTCGAATCGATTTTTTCCCACACCCCTAGATTCTACCGTTCCCAAATTAGAACTATACACTATTTTGTATTTAAAATGAGGATGTGTGTGCATGTTCGACAGAGTCTGCCACACAACAAGAGGATAGAGAAAAACAAGGCGCATATTGATTACAGCGTGGACTACAATGGCGGACACGCGCCAGGCACTCGATTTATATCATACCGCTGATGGGTTTCCCAGTTTGTGACATCACCAATTGTGCACATTCCAAACAGTTCGTTTGGCGGAAGTTCAGTAGAAAGGAAGGTAAGATTATTTTATAAATATTCCCGCAATGCCTCTACGGTTTGATTTCAAATTTTCGGGATTATGCATATCCCAAGATACACAATAGCAGGTACCAATAGGTTAGAAACGTTGGTTTTGTATATTATAGCCCTTTTAAGGGGTCAAATAATGTTTTTTCTACATTAAAACACTTGTGGTTTACATAACATCTAATGGTGGTCCTTCAGTCAAAATTTTGCATGGATAATGTTTTACAGACCGTTTTCCAGCTGCTTTCTGACCGTCTGTTTAGGATGCATCGTTTTGTCTTATTTACGTGCCTCCACTTTAACAAAGTATTCCCCCCGCCATCCATATTGTAGTTTTTAGCGATTAAATAGATTAGATATCCGGTGACATCACCAGTGGGCAAAATGTCACAGTTTGTGCAAACTCTAAAAGGCTCATTTGGAGAAAGTATGAAGGGAGGCAAGATTGTTTTGTTTTTTAAATATCTCTGCCATGCCTCCATGGTTTGATTTAAAATGTTCTGGACTTATGCTGATCCCAAATACAAAAAAAAAAACAGGTACAAATAGGCAGGAATAGTTGGTTTTGCATAATAGGTCCTCTTTAACATACTGCAAAGTCCTGATACAGCTTTGTGTAATCCACACTATAAAAGCCAAAAAGAGTCCACTTCTATTTCAGCGATGCTAGTGCATCGATCAGTTTTAACTCACCGCTCGAGTCGGCCATATTATTGCTCTTGTTTGTGATTTTTCAGCCACTCGGAGTAAAGCTCCTTGGATGACATGTAAAGGCTGGAATATACTCTCGCGTCGCGCAGCTTGCGCCCCCCCTACCAAACCACACCTGTAAACTAAGGAACAGTGTCTCCAGAAAGAGCATCTGCAGACTAGATACCGTGTATTTCTTTCCTGTGAAGAGTGACTATATACAACCACTGAACCACAACCATGACAACTTCGTCTAGACCGGAACTAAGCATTCACAATAATCAGGTTACTTTAAATGGACGCTCTACTTATAAACCTTTGAAGATGGACTGTGCGATTTCTGAACAAGTCGCGGCAGAGGACATTTGCAAAAATATTCCGCCGTTCGGGACATGGTAAAAGAGAGATCCAACATGTAATTGTAAATAAACTATAAACTATAAAATAACTATTTCAGTTGACAACATGTTTGTGCTTTTCTCCATGGTCATGTTCAGAGTTCACAAATGTTTGTAAATATACCGTGCCTGAAAGATTATTGACGTAGAAAAAAAAATGTATGTGAGAGAAAAAGACCTGCATGCACGAGAAAGAATATGTCGAAATTGAACCTGTTAGCACAAGATTTGTGATAAAAGTTAAGTTATACTTTTGTACTTTCACTTTGTGATTTGTTCTGGACACAACAACACAATAAGCTGAAAAACACACATTCAGTAATTATTTTCAAAGCGCACCTAGATATTAAGTACACAATATCAGTTTTCATGCAAATGTTTAAATCCCTGTTTTATATCATACAATAATTTGTGCATTTCAAGCACAAAATCTGCTCGTCCGTGTTTAGGGACCTTCCCAGGCAAAAACTGACCAATCACAGCTCTGCGTTCTGCGTCGCGAACCTAGGATTTTTGGGAGGTGCACGTAGGTTACGCGAGAGGCTACGCAGAGGCAGGGGAGACTAGACGAAACTACGTAAGCTACGCAAGAGTATACACCAGGCTTAAGACGGTCACTCGAACATAAACATAAAAGACATTCATAGCAGCAAAAAACAAGAGGCTGCAACTGTATGGTTAAATATGCGATACACACTCCTACTATGTATGTGATCAATGACTCACCTGGATGCACAGCCACAGTCTCACACGTGAAGGGCTTGTTTACGATGAGCTTGGATTTGGCTGCAAAGTTGAGCGCGCTGAAGGTATCAAAGTAGAACTTGTACTCTGGGGCAATGTTGGTGATCATGACTGAGTGTGCTGAGCCCCCCAGAGAGTCCTGAAGCAGGCGCGTCAGTTTACTGTCTCTGTAGGGCACGCGCACGGACATTCCCGAGTTGAGGGAGTCCACCACTTTACTGAGTGTGAAGAGCGACAGGTTGATGGCGCCGCTTTCTTTCAGGCGGATACCCTGGTTGCCGGTGCGACGGTTGTCTTCGGAGCCAGCCAGGTCCACCAGGTAAAGCTTGCCTGTTTGTTGGCGGTGAGGCGGGGCGTGCTGAGTCCGCACCACCTGCATGGACAAAAATGTCATATGCGTAGGACGAGAGACTGCATTAAAAAGGAACATGTGACCTTTGTTTGTACCTCCACCAGTAAAGTAAAACAGTTGCTCGTGGAAATGTTGCAAGAGAGGATTTATTTTTAGCACCAGCTACCAAATCCTAGCCTACAGCAACAGAGGCCAAGACCCGCTAAGATGCTTTTGTAAACTTCTACCACCACAAGCCACCCAAATTCAAAGTAGGACCACCCATGAATGAACACACAAAAGCTCTGACAAACCTTTATGAGGAGGATTGCGTGACTCCGGCTGGAGCGCTGGTTCAGTTTGGTCGATGCTGTGGTACGATTGAGACTGGCCTGAATAAATTGGCGGTCAAAATCCAAAAAAGACGAGATTGTTGTGTGAGTGAGGCCCGGTATAAGGATGTTCTTGTCCTTGTCTTGTCTTATCGGCAAATCCTGGGAGCCTGGTGACAATAGATCGAGCACCTGTGTGACAAAAAAAATGTTACTACCACGTTTAGGTGTTTAAAAACATTACGGTGAAAAATACAAGATACCTTCTCGTTGTAGATCTCCAAGTAAGACATGCCAATGGAGTAGTCCCACCCCTCGTCATCTTGACCATTGACCAGATTGATAACTTCTTGAACGGCATGAGGAATCATGCCCGGCTCCTCTGAACTCCCCAACATGGTATGCGTCTTGCCTTAAGCCCCCAAAAAAACAATCACAATGAATAGCTTCCACGAGGCCTGGGCCGATAAATTAACCGAGCAATAAATAAAAATTAACCCGATAACGTTGCCATCATCGTTAAATTAAATTGTTTTCATCCCTTACTTTCGAATAGGGCACAAGAGGGTTCGCTCTGTGTTTTGCTCTCAAGACCGGAGTTTGTTTATTCAATTGCAGAATTTAATGAATGGAGTGAATTTTCGTGTCAGTCATCCACAATCTTTGTCTCAGTGGGCGGAGGCGGAATCACCAGTTTACACACAAGCAGGATGCCTCATGCAAGGACAAAGACCCTTGCTAGCTGTGACTCGCTAGTGAGAAGCACTGCAGAGTAACAAAAGTTAGGAGGAAAAAATATGATTGCAAAGTCAAATGTGACAAACGAGCAAGTATGCCAAATTTGGTGTTCGAACTATAATGGCAAATAACAGAGAAATCAAAGTTTATTGCATTATTATCATTACATATTAGAGCGGCCGTGTCAGCAACTGGAAAGTTCCAGGTTCGATTTATACTTCAAAAACCAAGAGAACTAATTTAAGTAAATCGCCATAGCTTATTGACATAACAGACTGTGATTTCTGTCTCAATATCATG
>NC_084558.2:2047500-2135000 GCF_033978685.3 Nerophis lumbriciformis | reverse complement strand
GCTGTAACATTTTTTAACTCATGCTTGATCATAATATTCTTCTTACTTTCTCGTAAAATCACTGTTAATTGATTTTTTGTCCGTTTTATATTTCAGATCTGCTTCATTGGTACTTAATTCGATGCATTTTAGGTCAAATGTTTTTCGTGTTGCAATCATTCTGTAATATTTTTGTCATCCGAGGTTATTCTTGCTTTCTTTTCTTTTTAGTAACTTGTCTCAATGGACAGTTTCTGTTATAAAATGTCATGTATTTTTTTAAGAGTAGACGAATGCCAGTGTGACGTTAATGACAACAACTAATCATAATCGACTATCGACATTATGCACAATAATACACTGTTTTATCATGTTTTGTTATAGGTTATAGTTATCTGTCATATTTCCAAAGAAGGGCCTCACCTTTTTTTTAGTCATTCCTACGCCCTTGGCCACACGTTCAAAGGTTAGCGTGTGCCATATGACTAAATAAATACTTTTTGACACGCCCCGAGAGATCAAATAACACACAACTCACTAAAAGTTTCTTGGCAACGCATTGTTGACCATAAAAAAAATCAATCCATCCATTCATTTTCTACCGCTTGTCCCTTTCGGGGTCGCGGGGGGTCGCTGGAGCCTATCTCAATCAAAACAATATCGAGCGACAACATTAAAGCAAATGAAAGGTGCGATGATGCACCAATTTGAGTGTTCAACAAATGACACGGACAGCTTTGTAAATGTTGTAATACAATTAGTAATGCTAAATGTGTGTGATACGCCTCTTCCAGTAAAAAATATCAAAGACACTGTTAAAAAATGTAAGTATTGTTAAAAAAACAAAAAAGTATTATTGAAATTGCAACAACACTAGGCAAAATAGTTCATTCCTTGATCATCACCAGTGAGTTATTTCTTAATTTATATACAGAAATCACTTATAAATTGTGGGATTTAGTCAATGTCAACATTGTCCTTTTTTTTCTTTACTGACAAAATGTAAGCAAAGTAAATATTATGATGGTCTGCATCAGGGGTCCCCAAATTACAGCCCGGGGGCTGGATACGGACCCGCCAGCGTCCAAAATCCAGCCCACGGGAAGTCCCAAGTTGAAAAAAATTAAAAATAATATATATATATATATACTGTATATATATATATATATATATATATATTATTATTATTTTTTGTTGTTGTTGTTGTTATTATTATTTTAAAAATCTGTCCTTTCTAATAAATTTTCTACCGCTTGTTGCACCTGGGGATAGGTTGATTGGCAACACTAAATTGGCCCTAGTGTGTGAATGTGAGTGTGAATGTTGTCTGTCTATCTGTGTTGGCCCTGCGATGAGGTGGCGACTTGTCCAGGGTGTACCCTGCCTTCCGCCCGATTGTAGCTGAGATAGGCTCCAGCGCCCCCCGCGACCCGGAAGGGAATAAGCGGTAGAAAATGAATGGATGGATGGATTGTTACTCACGGTGTCTCACAGCCGCTCAGGCAAATCATATTGTCTAAAAATGCATTTTCCCATCGATAACGTGACATCATCGGCAAAGTGTGCGCTCTTTCAGTCAATTAATGCGTGAGGAATATATATATATATATATATATATATATATATATATATATATATATATATATATATATATATATATACATATACATACATACATACAAACACATAGTATATATAAATAATAAATGATAAATGGGTTATACTTGTATAGCGCTTTTCTACCTTCAAGGTACTCAATGCGCTTTGACAGTATTTCCACATTCACCCATTGATGGTGGGAGCTGCCATGCAAGGCGCTAACCAGCACCCATCAGGAGCAAGGGTGAAGTGTCTAGCCCAAGGACACAACGGAAGTGACTAGGATGGTAGAAGGTGGGGATTGAACCCCAGTAACCAGCAACCCTCCGATTGCAGGCACGGCCACTCTACCAGCTTCACCACGCCGTCCCTATATATACATATATATATATATATATATATATATATATATATATATATATATATATATATATATATATATATATATATATATATAAAAATATACATATAAAAAAAAAAAAATAAAAAAAAAAAATATATATATATATATATATATATATATATATATATATATATATATATATATATATATATATATATATACATAGTATATCCAGCCATTCATTTTCTACCACTTGTCTCTTTCGGGGGGTGCTGGAGCCTATCTCAGCTGCATTCGGGTGGAAGGCGGTGTACACCCAGGACAAGTCGCCACCTCATCGCAGGGCCAACACAGATAGACAGACAACATTCACACTCACATTCACACACTAGGGCCAATTTAGTGTTGCCAATCAACCTATCCCCAGGTGCATGTCTTTGGAGGTGGGAGGAAGCCGGAGTACCCGGAGGGAACCCACACAGTCACGGGGAGAACTCCACATAGTATATATATATATATATATATATATATATATATATATATATATATATATATATGTCTTAATAAGGTTATCCAAAAAATAGTGCTCGATACCGTAGTAGAGCGCAATATATGTATGCGTGGGAAAAAATCACAAGACTATTTCATCTCTACAGGCCTGTTTCATGAGGGGGGGTACCCTCAATCATCAGGAGATTTTAATGGGAGCATTCGCATACCATGGTTTATATAGGGCACAGAGTGGGTAGGTACAGGCTGGCCTAGGGGCGTGGTGATTGGCTCATGTGTTACCTAGGAGGTGTTTCCGTCTATGGCGGCATGTTGTTACAATTTCGCTGCGCTTGTTGAGGGATGACAGGTCTGGACGGTAAATAATAAACAGTTTCTCTTTCAAGCATAGGTTGCATCTTTTATTACCACTATTGTAAGGTGTGCTGGATGCAAGAATTTGCCATGTTATTGAATATTCAACATTATTGTCTTTGAGGTCCCAAATGTGTTTGCTGAGTTCTGTGGTATTTCGCAGGTTTTTGTTCCTGAAAGAAGCCTTGTGATTGTTCCATCTGGTTTTGAATTCTCCCTCGGTTAATCCTACATATGTGTCGGATGTGTTAATGTCCTTGCGTATTACCTTAGATTGGTAGACAACTGATGTTTGTAAGCACCCCCCGTTGAGAGGGCAATCAGGTTTCTTTCGACAGTTACATCCTTTGTTGGTTTTGGAGTCGCTCTGTCTGGGGGTCGACGGCTCATTTGCAATTGTTTTGTTGTGGTTTGAGATGATTTGTCGTATATTGTTCATGCAGCCGTAGCTCAATTTAATGTTGTTCTTTTTGAATACTTTACTTAGGATGTTGTCTTTGGGAAAGTGTTTGTCAATCAGATTGAGGAATTTGTGTCCAATGTTCGTTGAGACGTTTTTGCTGTATGGGGGGTTGTGCCAGATGATGTCGTTTCGTTTTCTGTTCTTTTTTGGCTGGTTTCCTGGCGTGGGTTCATAGGTGAGGGTGAAATTGTATCCGCTTTCATCAAGGGCTTTTTGGTACGGGGGGGTTGCTTGGTCAAATTCAGCTTTGCTAGATGACAGCATCGATAGCCTTTTATTGATTCCGGTAGGTATTCTTTTCGTGGTGGTGGGTGGGTGGTTGCTGTCATGGTGCACGTATTGGAGTGTTGTGTTGGGTTTCGTGAATGGTTGGTAGCTGTTATTTCCCAGGTTGAAAGTGACGTCAAGAAGGTTGACGGTTTGCTTGTTGGCTTCAATCGTGATCCGTAGGCCGTTCTCTTTGAAAATGTGGCATATGCGCTTCTTGGTATTCTCGCTGCTCCTTGGCGAGGCGCGACACACTGCCAGTCCGTCATCACGGTAAATACCAAGGTTCAGATTGAGGCTAGCGAGCTGGGAGAGGAGGAAACTCCCAACGAGTTCACACGTTTCTGCTCCGTCAAAACTTCCCATAGTGACGTCAAATGTTGCATTGTTCTTTTTTTGCCATGGTGTACTGTTGTGGAGGAGAATGGAGTTTTTTGCGTGGATGATGATGTTTCTTTCGTTGCCTGTGATTGAGTCGTAGTCTGAGGCGAAGTCTAGTGCTTGAGTCAGTAGGTCTTGCGTGATGGAAGGGTAAAATTCCTCGATATCAAAGGAGATAAAGTTGTGCTGTTGTTTGTCTTGGATGTTGTTGAACCATTTGATTACTGCTGCTGTATTTCTCCATTGGTTGAGTGGTGTTTTGTCCTTGATTTTTGTGTCGGGGGTGGGGCGGGTGCATGGTTAGGGGCGTGGTTAAGAGAGGAGGAGTATATTTACAGCTAGAATTCACCAAGTCAAGTATTTCATATATATATATATATATATATATATATATATATATATATATATATATATATATATATATATATATATAAGAAATACTTGACTTTCAGTGAATTCTAGCTATATATATACATATATTTATTTTATTATATATATATATATGTATATATAAATAAAAGAAATACTTGAATTTCAGTGTTCATTTATTTACACATATACACACATAACACTCATCTACTCATTGTTGAGTTAAGGGTTGAATTGTCCATCCTTGTTCTATTCTCTGTCACTATTTTTCTAACCATGCTGAACACCCTCTCTGATGATGCATTGATGTGTGGCACGCACAAAAGTGCTTTCATCAAATGCATTAGAGTCTGGAATCTTCCATCTCTCCCTATCATGGCCCAAAACCGGTCAATCTTTGCTTCCTGAGGAAGATCTTCAGTGCCAAGCACTTGGTAGTCCACTACTTCTTCCCGGAAGCTATCCAGGTCCAATCGCAGCTGCGGCTTGGAACTTACAAGCTGTTATGAGAGTAGCGTATGTGTGTGTGTGTGTGTGGCCTTTAATAGGTGAGCATGTGAGGTGAGTGACGTCAGTGAGTGTGTAGGCGAGAGAAGAGAGGGAGCGGTAGCTTGAGTGCGGGCGGGGACTAGTTTGTTTTGTGTTGGATTGGCTGTGTGCAAGCAATCAATGAAGCAAGATTTGCAACTAATCGCCGGACTCAGGCAGGAAACGTGCAACAAAGCGTATTTCTTCATCTTACTAGTCGTCGGCGTCGCCATGGCTGTATCTTCCTCGTTCTTCTGCTTCGTCTCCTTGTTGTGTGCGCAGTTGTGCACTGCACTCTCTAAAAGCCGTATATGTTATTGATGTTATAGATGGCAGTATTGTCCTGTCTAAGAGTGTCACAACATTTCTGTTTACGGCAGACAAACTGCTTTACGGTAGACAAAAAACGTGACTGCTGCTGTTGTGTGTTGTTACCGCGCTGGGAGGACGTTAATGAAACTGCCTAACAATAAACCCACATAAGAAACCAAGAACTCGCCCTCGATCATTCTACAGTTATAATGTGATTGGGCAGGCACACTGTTTATATCGTGGGAAAGCGGACTCAGGTCCGCATGGAGCTGGAGGGGGCGTGGCCTCCAGCTCCGCCTGAATTTCGGGAGATTTTCGGGAGAAAATTTGTCCCGGGAGGTTTTCGGGAGAGGCGCTGAATTTCGGGAGTCTCCCGGAAAATCCGGGAGGGTTGGCAAGTATGTTATATGTTACTCTTTTTTTAACCTGTCCGTTTGCTCCTGTATCTCCATGACTTTGACTCCCTGCATCAAACCTGTGATGTTACTGCACGACATCAACACATTTACAACAGACACCAATAATGTACAGTATAGACAGTACAGACTTAAAACATAACCCACACCCCTATCGCACTGTACAAATGATTACATAATTATCATATCAAATTAAATCATCAGTCATCAGCTGTTCTCCTTCCTTATTATGATCAATAATATGACTGTCTAATTTCTCCTTACACACTGAAGCTGCACCTGACACTCCCTTCTCTTCCCTGCCTTCAGTTACACACACACACACACACACACACACACACACACACACACACACACACACACACACACACACACACACACACACACACACACACACACATATATATATATATATATATATATATATATAGATATATATAGATATATGGCCCTGTGATGAGGTGGGGACTTGTCCAGGGTGTACCCCGCCTTCCGCCCGACCCCCCGCGACCCCAAAAATGGACAAGCAGTAGGAAACGGATATATAGATACGTATATAAATATATTTATGACAGAAGGGCAATGATTTGGGATTGGGGAATGACTGGAAAGTACAACGCCCAAAACCAGCCTTGTGAGGTTTTGCCCTGTGTACACACACACACACACACACACACACACACACACACACACACACACACACACACACACACACACACACACACACACACACACACACACACACACACACACACACACACACACACACACACACACACACGCACACGTGCACACGTTATAAAAGCAGTAGGTTGTGAACAATGTCAACTTTGGATGACCTATTCATTTTGTCTGTTTAACCAGCTACCGTATATTGCCAGCCGTCTAAATGTACAAGAGATAATACTGTACTTCTAATAATGTACTCTACTGAATGTATTTGCTGATTGAACCATTTGCCATTGTCAAACATTACAATCTGTTTATTTTTCAGCGATTTATTTGACTGTTCTTTAATTAACAATACTGCAAATACACTAGAATTAGCCAAAAGGCTAATTTGCAACCAGGACAGATGTTCAAATTGTCTCCGTAAAAACAGTAACAAGATTATGAAGTGAACAATGCCAAAATAAAACAGCAATAACATAAATATCACGATTAGAGATGGGCTAAAATCTATAATGGGATATATATTGCAGCCTCTTGCGATAATGATATATATCAAGATATATTATTTGTTATGTAAATGATAGTTAATTAGTAGTTTCATCACAGGTTACAAAGTCTTCTATTTTAGCTGCCGATGTATGCGATAACATATTGCATCATTTCCGGTTGTACTGTTTTCTCAAAACTATTATTAATCTACTTGCTAATTTACTGTACTAATAAACAATTATTATTGTGTTGTTTAAAGACTTCACATACATTTTGGGCAATACGACGAATTTTGGTATCGATCTAATACCAAGTACGGTGGTTACAGGGGCAGTATTGGCCATACCAGGGTTCATGCATAACATTTTCAGGATCATTCAATGATTCAAGTTTTGATCATAACTGTAATGTTGGCATATACTATGATATTAGAACTAGAATGTTCCATCCATCCATCCATCCATCTTCCTCCGCTTATCCGAGGTCGGGTCGCGGGGGCAGCAGCCTAAGCAGGGAAGCCCAGACTTCCCTCTCCCCAGCCACTTCGTCCAGCTCTTCCCGGGGGATCCCGAGGCGTTCCCAGGACAGCCGGGAGACATAGTCTTCCCAACGTGTCCTGGGTCTTCCCCGTGGCCTCCTACCGGTCGGACGTACCCTAAACACCTCCCTAGGGAGGCGTTCGGGTGGCATCCTGACCAGATGCCCGAACCACCTCATCTGGCTCCTCTCGATGTGGAGGAGCAGCGGCTTTACTTCGAGCCCCTCCTGGATGGCAGAGCTTCTCACCCTATCTCTAAAGGAGAGCCCCGCCACCCGGCGGAGGAAACTCATTTCGGCCGCTTGTACCCTTGATCTTGTCCTTTCGGTCATAACCCAAAGCTTATGACCATAGGTGAGGATGGGAACGTAGATCGACCGGTAAATTGAGAGCTTTGCCTTCCGGCTCAGCTCCTTATTCACCACAACGGATCGATACAGCGTCCGCATTACTGAAGACGCTGCACCGATCCGCCTGTCGATCTCACGATCCAGTCTTCCCTCACTCGTGAACAAGACTCCGAGGTGCTTGAACTCCTCCACTTGGGGCAAGATCTCCTCCCCAACCCGGAGATGGCACTCCACCCTTTTCCGGGCGAGAACCATGGACTCGGACTTGGAGGTGCTGATTCTCATCCCAGTCGCTTCACACTCGGCTGCGAACCGATCCAGTGAGAGCTGAAGATCCTGGCCAGATGAAGCCATCAGGACCACATCATCTGCAAAAAGCAGAGATTCACCCAGCCACCAAACCGGATCCCCTCAACGCCTTGACTGCGCCTAGAAATTCTGTCCATAAAAGTTATGAACAGAATCAGTGACAAAGGGCAGCCTTGGCGGAGTCCAACCCTCACTGGAAACGTGTCCGACTTACTGCCGGCAATGCGGACCAAGCTCTGACACTGATCGCACAAGGAGCGGACCGCCACAATCAGACAGTCCGATACCCCATACTCTCTGAGCACTCCCCACAGGATAAATGATAAATGGGTTATACTTGTATAGCGCTTTTCTACCTTCAAGGTACTCAAAGCGCTTTGACAGTATCACCACATTCACCCATTCACACACTGATGGCGGGAGCTGCCATGCAAGGCGCTAACCAGCAGCCATCAGGAGCAAGGGTGAAGTGTCTTGCCCAAGGACACAACGGACGTGACTAGGATGGTAGAAGGTGGGGATTGAACCCCAGTAACCAGTAACCAGCAACACTCCGATTGCTGGCACAGCCACTCTACCAACTTCGCCACGCCGTCCCCACAGGACTTCCCGAGGGACACGGTCGAATGCCTTCTCCAAGTCCACTAGAACTAGAATGTTATGTTTATTTTCCATGTTTTATTGACACATAAACAGATTGTATGACATCATCTCTCTGATGTTCCACTCTGAATGACTAACTTTATAGGTTTTGTTGAGTTGGCTCTATAACGTTTATTGAATGAATGTGAGTGTGAATGTTGTCTGTCTATCTGTGTTGGCCCTGTGATGGGGGGGGGGGCGACTTGTCCAGGGTGTACCCCGCCTTCCGCCCGATTGTAGCTGAGATAGGCTCCAGCACCCCCCGCGACCCTGAAAGAGATAAGCGGTAGAAAATGGATGAATCCGAAGTCATTCCCTCTGAGCTTACTGCCATTCTAGTCAAACAGGTTACATTTTATATGCCGTGTTTAAAAAGCAGTGAGTCCAAAACTTTCTTATGAATATTATTATAAAAGGGTACAACCTTTGGATGTGCAACAGTGATTTGCTACAGATGAAATTATTGAGTAAAATCCAAATATGGAAAAGATTGTGCCTTAACTAGTATGTTACATTTCAATTGCCTTGTGCATTGGGAAAATTCCATCCTCCATAAAAGCATTGTGAGGCTGGTCCCTGAGCAAACAGCACATGTGTGTTACGTAACTTTTACTGTATATATCAAAAAGAGTTCTGTCATTCAACACAAAAGCTCACGTGTGCACTATCAAACACAAATACATATAATTTATTGTAAATAACCTAATGATACGGATTGCATAACCATTTCAAGTCAAGCGTTGGTACAAAGTCCCTTTTGCAGCTATTGTATTTTCTAGTCATTGTTCCATGCACTGTAAATACAACTGTAAAGACCGGTAAGATCACATTCTAATATAGGGCTTCTGACATCTTAGGTAATTGGTTATCACAAAAACAAGCCACAAGAAACACACAGCCATTCCAGACACTGTAAAACTGCACTTTATCTTCATCAAGGCCATGACGAGGTGCAATCATCGCGCAATCAGATTAGAGAAACCATTTTTTTTTTTTTTTTAAAGGAGTGGCCACTACATACTGTATAAAAACACTAGCGTAAGGACGGTGAAAGGAAAACCACCACGTGTCTTTCTGTGCACCAGCAACATGATTCTGTGGACAACATGGCCTCTCCTTATAGGCACACTACTCTCAATTCAAGGTGGGTTTTTACACAAAATTCGACTGAAATGCGGAGTTGTGTATGTTTTTGTAGCTTGTTGAGACGCCATGCCATATGCTTTGCTTTCCACTTACCTGTTCAAGTGTTTCTTCATTTTGCATATATAAAATCAGAACATGATGCCATTTACAGCAGTGGTCCCCAACCACCGGGCTGCGGCCTGGTACCGGTCTGTGGACCGATTAGTACCGGGCCGCACAAGAAATTAAAAAAATAAAAATAAAAATAAATAAATAGTTTTTAATTGTTTTTCTTTTCATTAAATCAACATAAAAAACACAATATATACATTATATATCAATGTAGATCAATACAGTCTGCAGGGATACAGTCCGTAAGCACACATAATTGTATTTCTTTATGACAAAAAAGAAAAAAAAAAGAAAAAATTCCATAACACCACTCTGTGGGACAAATTTCAAGCATTGACCGGTCCGCAGCTACAAAAAGGTTGGGGACCACTGATTTACAGTGCATGAACAGTAGACACTTGCTGGCAATCTTATTTGTTGTGTTTTGTGCTGTTTTAATGTGTTTTATAGTATTTCATTGTGTATATAATGTAAATAAATGATAAATGGGTTGTACTTGTATAGTGCTTTTCTACCTTCAAGGTACGCAAAGCGCTTTGACACTACTTCCACATTTACCCATTCACACACACATTCACACACTGATGGAGGGAGCTGCCATGCAAGGCGCTAACCAGCAGCCATCAGGAGCAAGGGTGAAGTGTCTTGCTCAGGACACAACGGACATGACGAAGTTGGTACTAGGTGGGGATTGAACCAGGGACCCTCGGGTCGCGCACGGCCATTCTTCCACTGCGCCACGCCGCCCCTGTAGCTATTTAATATTATTGTTCATTGTCTTTTCATATCTGCTGTTCACCGAAACATAAGAATTTGATTTCATTCATCATGTTTTTAAGTGAGAATGACAATAAATGACCTTGAATGGTATTTAGACATCTTGCCAGGATGTACTAAGTAATCGGATTCGAACATGGTCACGACTAAGTACAGATTTTCCCTGTGTAGTTGAACACGTCAATGAAGTTAGGTCAAATGCGAAGATCACACTCCGCTTGACAATGTGGACTGTTATCAAAATTATTTTTGTTTTCTTGTTTTGTGCGCTCATTTTGTCACCTGTTTCCAGTTTTGTGCCCTTTGATCACCAACGATTGTCTGTTTTTGTCATCGCTTTAATTTGTAACCCTCTGATGCCATACCGTATTCGTTAATTAATACATTATGATTAATTGTGTCAAACCATTTTGTTATGATCTATTGCATTGGTAATTTCCTTTTTTTTTTGTTGTTGCTTTTTTTCAATTTCTTTGAGAATTTACCTGTTTGAAATAGCGATTGCCGATATACTTCAATGTATGTCAAATCTTAATAACCTTTTTTTTATTCTTTTTACATCAATTCTGTTCCAATCAATAGAGGCCATGGGTTTACGGTTATTCACAATTTTGATAATTGTGACTTATTGTTTGGGTGATTATTTTTAAACCACCAAAACAATAAGTCACAGGTGTGTGTCATGAGAGATGGCTCTCTAAGTATAGTGTAGTTGAGGAGTCCTGTTTGTCGGTAGAGAGCATTGTATGCTCGTGTTAAGTTAAAAAAAAAGACAACCAGTTAATGTACAGTGCATTTAAAAACATGTTTTAATAATAATAGTAATAAATGATGGATTAGATTTATATAGCACTTTTCTAGACACTCAATGGCTTGCTACATTAAAAATAGTAATTAATACATATTTTTCACAGGTCTAATTAAATAATTGTTTTTATCATGTTTCCTACAGGTGGCTCAAAAGCTCAGGGTAAGCGCGGCTCTATTTTACACTGATTTAGATACCTTTATGTGGATACTAGAGCCTTTGACCTGTATTCACCGACGCCTTTTGCGTTCACGCAGACTGTGGAATGGCGGCGTCCAACACGAGGATAGTCGGGGGTGTGAATGCCTCGGCGGGCTCGTGGCCTTGGCAAGTCAGCGTTCACTACATAGGGTCGCACATTTGCGGCGGGACCGTGATCAGCAGGGACTGGGTGCTCTCGGCAGCCCACTGCATTATAAGGTAAGAGGACCTAATGGGTTCACAGTACAAATGACCAACCCACTTACTGCAATAAAATGACTAATGATATCTTTTTAATTACTAATCCTGGATTTACTTATTGAGAGATTGTGGCATGGGCCAAACCTAATCATTATATGTTGGCGCACATAACAGATCCTGTGGATCATTATTATTTTATATAATGATGATTACAGACACAGCTTCTATAGCTGTCACCATTACCGTTATCTAAGGCAGTGTTTTTCAACCACTGTGCCGCCGTGAGATACAGTCTGGTGTGCCGTGGGAGATTATCTTATTTCACCTATTTGGGTTAAAAATATTTTTTGCAAACCAGTAATTATAGTCTGCCAATTATGTGTTGTTGTTGAGTGTCTGTGCTGTTTCGAGTTCGGCAGAGTAACCGTGTAATACTCTTCCATATCAGTAGGTGGCAGCAGTAGCTAATTGCTTTGTAGATGTCGGAAACAGCGGGAGGCAGCGTGCAGGTAAAAAGGTGTCTAATGCTTAAACCAAATATAAACAAAAAGGTGAGTGCCCCTAAGAAAAGGCATTGAAGCTTAGGGAAGGCTATGCAGAACGAGACTAAAACTGAACTAGCTACAAAGTAAACAGAATGCTGGAGGACAGCAAAGACTTGCTGTGAAGCAAAGACGGCGTCCACAATGACTATCAACAAAGTCCCCACAAAGAAGGATTAAAAACAACTGAAATATTCTTGATTCCTAAAACAAAGTAGATGCGGGAAATATCGCTCAAAAGGAAGACATGAAACTGCTACAGGAAAAAAAAAGAAAAAGCCATCAAAATAGGGGCGCAAGACAAGAACTAAAACACTACACAGAGGAAAACAGCAAAAAACTCAAAATAAGTCACAGTGTGATGTGGCAGCTGGTTACAGTACACCTACTTTGAGACAAGAGCTATAATGATGCATGGTTGGTTATGGTTTAAAGTCATATCCAACAATTGCGACAACGACTCTTTACTGTCAACTGAGTTTTGTTTTTAACGGTTTCTGCTGGTGGTGTGCCTCTGGATTTTTTTAACACAAAAAAATGTGCCTTGGCTCAAAAAAGGTTAAAAACACTGATCTAAGGGACTGGAAATCATGCTAAAATCTACCACAATAAAAAAAATAACAACATTAATTACAGAGGTGGGTAGAGTAGCCAGAAATTGTACTCAAGTAAGAGTACTGTTACTTTAGAGATGTATTACTCAAGTAAAAGTAAGGAGTAGTCACCCAAATATTTACTTGAGTAAAAGTAGAAAGTATGTTGTAAAAAAACTACTCAAGTACTGAGTAATTGATGAGTAACCTGTTCGTTTAATGATGACGGCAACAAATAATGCACAAAAGCATAAAAATAGCAATGAGCAAATTCAGAGCCAGGAATCTCTCTTAAGCAACTAAAACAATAATATATATTAAATAATAACACATTAACATAAAAAAATAAAGGCAAATTGAGCCACAATAACTTAACAGCACCATAGGCTCAGTAAGCAGAGATTACAATGGAAAATAACAAGTTAGCTTTTACGCAAACCATAAACTGATAGCTGTGGGCTGCACGTGGCTTTGGAGCAATCAATGTTAAGTGACAGCCAAAATGTCTACTAACGTTACTTACCGCGACGTGCTTCCTCAAATTTGACGTTAACTTCATGTACGCTTAAGCTTGTTGTTGTTTTGCCGTTGAAACTTTATGTTTATGAGTGTGAAACTTTATGTTTCAGCGGCGGTCACATGACCAGGCTATTGTAACTTAATTTAATTATCTGTGTTTGTTAAATTGATTTAATTTTAAATAATTGAGTTAATTATTTGAATTATTTGAATACACTATTGCCAAAAGTATTTGGCCACCCATCCACATGATCAAAATCAGGTGTCCTAATCACTTGGCCACAGGTGCATAGAATCAAGCACTTAGGCATGGAGACTGTTTCTTCAAACACTTGTGATTTCCAGCGTGGAACTGTCGTAGGATGCCACCTGTGCAACAAATCCAGTCGTGAAATTTCTTCGCTCCTAAATATTCCAAAGTCAACTGTCGGCTTTATTATAAGAAAATGGAAGAGTTTGGGAACAACAGCAATTCGGCCACGAAGTGGTAGGAGTGTGAAATTTGGTGGAGGATGAATTATGGTGTGGGGTTGTTTTTTAGGAGTTGGGCCTGGCCCCTTAGTTCCAGTAAAAGGAACTTTGAATGCTCCAGGATACCAAAACATTTTGGACAATTCCATGCTCCCAACCTTGTGGGAACAGTTTGGAGCAGGCCCCTTCTTCTTCCAACATGACTGTGCACCAGTGCACAAAGCAAGGTCCATAAAGACATAGATGACAGAGTCTGGTGTGGGTGAACTTGACTGGCCTGCACAGAGTCCTGACCTGAACCCGATAGAACACCTTTGGGATGAATTAGAATGGAGACTGAGAGCCAGGCCTTCTCGTTGTGTTTTTGGAAGAATAGTCGAAAATTACTATAAACACACTCCGCAACCTTGTGGACAACCTTCCCAGAAGAGTTGAAGCTGTAATAGCTGCAAAAGGTGGACAGACATCATATTGAACCCTATGGGTTAGGAATGGGATGGCACTTTGCCAAAAGGTGGGTGAAGCCATCACTTTCACTACTTGGTGGATCGAGTTTAAATGTCTTTGTGGCGCTTTTAGGACAAGTATCACTGCTATCCTCTAACGCTCTCTTTTTAAAAAATTGTAGTGCTGGAGTTGTTCCATGGAAACTGTACTTTGGAAGGCTGACTCAGAGTGGTCTAAACCCTAATGAGGTCTCACGCACAGTGGCTCAGGTCATCGTTCATCCTGACTACAACAACAGTACCTTTGAAAATGACATTGCCCTCTTCAGGCTGAGTAGTCCCATCACTTACACTAACTACATCCAACCTGTCTGTATGGCGAGCAACACCAGTCAGTTCCACAGTGCCACAAAGTGCTGGGGCACAGGCTGGGGCAGGCTGGGGAGTGATCGTGAGTATCTTTTATCTTTTACCTTTCTGTCCGTCTATCATTTTCTAACATATGACAGGTTCCACATTATGCAATAAAAAAAAAAAAAATGTAAGTCTCAGAAATCCCACAATTGTGTACCTCACCTTTGTTTGAAGATTAACACAAAGCTAGCTCGATTGCTGTTTTTCTCAGTCGCTTTGGTGCATTTCTCAAAACAACTGGTACAAACTGCTCAACCTTGTCGATAACCTGCAAAAAAATTGTATATAATGCATACTTGCCAACCTTGAGACCTCTGATTTCGGGAGGTGGGGGGCGTGGTTAAGAGGGGAGGAGTATATTTACAGCTAGAATTCACCAAGTCAAGTATTCCATATATATATATATACATATATATATATATATATATATATCTAAGAAATACTTGACTTTCAGTGAATTCTAGCTATATATATATTTATTTTATAATATATATATATATATATATATATATATATATATATATATATATACATACATACACCCGCGACCCCAAAGGGAATAAGCGGTAGAAAATGGATGGATTGATATATATATATATATATATATATATATATATAAATAAGAGAAATACTTGAATTTCAGTGTTCATTTATTTACACATATACACACACATAACACTCATCTACTCATTGATGAGTTAAGGGTTGAATTGTCTATCCTTGTTCTATTCTCCGTCACTATTTTTCTAACCATGCTGAACACCCTCTCTGATGATGCATTCTGCTTCTTCTCCTTGTTGTGTGCGCAGTTGTCGTCGACGTCCCACTGGGGTGAGTTTTTCCTTGCCCTTATGTGGGCTTTGTACCGAGGATGTCGTTGTGGCTTGTGCAGCCCTTTGAGACACTTGTGATTTAGGGCTATATAAATAAACATTGATTGATTGATTGATTGATTGTGCACTGCACTCTCTAAAAGCCCTAGATGCTATTGTCACATGCATGTACAGTAGATGGCAGTATTGTCCTGTTTAAGAGTGTCACAACATTGCTGTTTACGGCAGACGAACTGCTTTACGGTAGACAAAAACGTGACTGCTGTTGTTGTGTGTTGTTGCCGCGCTGGGAGGACGTTAATGAAACTGCCTAACAATAAACCCACATAAGAAACCAAGAACTCGCCCTCGATCATTCAACAGTTATAACGTGATTGGGCAGGCACGTTGTTTATATTGTGGGAAAGCGGACGTGAAAACAGGCTGTCGACACGTCACTCAGGTCCGCCTGAATTTCGGGAGAAAATTTGTCCCGGGAGGTTTTCGGGAGAGGCGCTGAATTTCGGGAGTCTCCCGGAAAATCCGGGAGGGTTGGCAAGTATGATATAATGGATGGAACATTCCTCAAGAGCAAGTACTGGTACTCATATCAACAAAAGTATCAGTAATCAAGGTGAAAAGTCTAAAAATGTCAGATCTTGGTGACACTACCCGAAAATGCTCAAGACATCACCAAAGGTGCGTTTAGATGGCGATTCTAGAATTTGAGACCATGATAACACAGAACACAAACCGCCTGTCAGTCATCCGCCATGAGCCGTGTGAAACTCTGCGACCTCGCAAAAAAAACCTAAACATGCTCAAGTGGCGGTCTCGGTGGTTCGAAAACATTTTTTTAAAACAAGGAGAGGCTCCCGTTCACATGTGAAACGATACGATGCCCGGCACTTGGGACTCGATACCTGTTCTCGCTGGTACTTTTGGGGTGTTTTTGTGTGTGTTAATAAATATGAATTGTTTTTGATAATAAAAATCTCATTGTTTATGGTAACATTTAAAAATGAGCCGATTATGTTCACTGCAGTCCAGTTGTTATATCTTGTTTTATCATCACATCTCTGAGTCTCAATTACAGTTGTGTATAGTTTGTAGCGTGCTGGCTAGTCAGTTCATTATTTGCTGTCTAGTCTTTTGTTGCGCCCTTAAAAGTGTTAATACTGTAAGTAAAGTCCTTACTCCGCACCAGCTGTTTGACTGTAACGTGCAACTTAGTCATCTTCACCAACAAATATGGAGGTGTTGATATTGCCATGTAAAATCGCTAATGCAAATCAGTAGCATGTCAATAGCAACGCCAAGCTGGCAGATTTTTTGAAAAGTGGAGCCTTACTTTTTTTTTTTTACGTTTTTGAGTCAATTTCTTTGAGGGCATTGAAAATGGCAACATTAGTTTGGCTGAGTCTGCTCTCAGTGCTGCTGTTCAAACTACAATTGTTTAAAAAGCACAAGGAAGAAGAATAGTGGTAAATGTCTTGAACTGAATGAAAAGGTGATGTTATTCATCTCATCATCAATGACTTTCCTATTGGTGGAGAAAAACTGTTGTATTTAGACTGCATTGATTTGAAATCTGAGAAATGTTTGAAGTTTGTACAGTCTGAGTACAGGGAGTGAACATGCGTTAGTAATTTATATGAAGAGGAAAAAGGGTAGGATTGAATAAGTATTGCATCTTCCTTTTCCTTTTTGGACATGTCGTAAAGAAACGATGGAGTGATCACCAAGTGCCGAAGTGCAAAGAGAGTAAGTCAACAACCAGGGGTAATGTCACACGCAACCAAGGTACCGTAAGATTGCACCGTTGGATTTTACATGAATCGGTGCCCGGGAGGAACAGCAAAAATGTACCGTATTGGCACTCGTCCCTATTCAAAACGCCTTTCGTGTTGTAAAGAACGACAGCTTCCGTATTTTCACCGCAAGATCCATGGTAACACCGCCATAATCTGCCAGTCACATTTTCCTCCCGAACCTTCACGACGGGAACTTGGTAACTACACGGAGGTGCCGGGATTAAATGCGGACGCTTTTCCGGACACAAAGACACTGCAGTTGATGCGGAATATAGGGTGGAGGACTCCGCCGCCTTTCAAGGATATCTGTGATACTACCGTGCCAGTCTGCTTTGGCAAAAGGCTTTTTGTCGTCATTGGGTTGGGCTGTAGAGGTTGCCCTCTAGTGGGTTCTTCAGACCACCACAGACTGCCAGGAATTCAGGATATCAATCAATGTTTATTTATATAGCCCTAAATCACAAGTGTCTCAAAGGGCTGCACAAGCCACAACGACATCCTCGGTACAGAGCCCGCATATGGGCAAGGAAAAACTCACCCCAGTGGGACGTCAATGTGAATGACTATGAGAAACCTTGGAGAGGACCGCATATGTGGGTAACCCCCCCCCCCCTCTAGGGGAGACCGAATGCAATGGATGTCGAGTGGGCCTGACATAATATTGTGAGAGTCCAGTCCATAGTGGATCCAACATAATAGTAAGAGTCCAGTCCATAGTGGGGCCAGCAGGACACCATCCCGAGCGGAGACGAGTCAGCAGCGCAGAGATGTTCCCAACCGATGCACAGGCGAGCGGTCCACCCCGGGTCCCGACTCTGGACAGCCAGCACTTCATCCATGGCCACCGGACCTGTGCCCCCCCCTCCAAAAGGGAGAGGGGAGCAGAGGAGAAAAGAAAAGAAATGGCAGATCAACTGGTCTAATAAGGGGGTCTATTTAAAGGCTAGAGTATACAAATGAGTTTTAAGATGGGACTTAAATGCTTCTACTGAGGTAGCATCTCTAATTGTTACCGGGAGGGCATTCCATAGTACTGGAGCCCGAATAGAAAACGCTCTATAGCCCGCAGACTTTTTTTGGGCTCTGGGAATCACTAATAAGCCGGAGTTCTTTGAACGCAGATTTCTTGCCGGGACATATGGTACAATACAATCGACAAGATAGGCTGGAGCTAGACCGTGTAGTATTTTATACGTAAGTAGTAAAACCTTAAAGTCACATCTTAAGTGCACAGGAAGCCAGTGCAGGTGAGCCAGTATAGGCGTAATATGATCAAACTTTCTTGTTCTTGTCAAAAGTCTAGCAGCCGCATTTTGTACCAATTCTAATCTTTTAATGCTAGACATATAACACTGTTTTATTTTTATCCAATGGTCCAAAGTCTCTTGCTTTTCAGCACACTGTCTTTTCTAATTCAATGGTGCAAAGTCTTTTGCTTTTCAGCACAGTGTCTCTTAGCATCACTACCAACTACAACTACTCGTTTCATCACGGCTTCTCCTAATAAAGGCGACAGGTGATTAGCTAACAAGGCCCACCTGTGCCATCTACGCACCTGTCGCTGTCTTCGAGGCCGGTCCTGACACACCCCGTTCCACGGCAGGCCCACAGGCCACGCCCCCCTCCACAAGGGCTTAATACCCTTTAAGAACAGACGCTGGCTTGACCACCACGCAAATTTAATGAGCCAGACGTGAGCCGGATGTGATGTCATATGTAATCCAGCTATAAGGGCCCAAATTTAAAAAAACTTTCTGCCCGGAACAAGGGATGATGAGAATTTTTGGGGAAATTTGCCATTATGTTCTCATCAGTTGCGGCGCAGGAATGGGTTAGGAATACTTTTGCGGCAAAATTTCATTACATTAATGACTTGACATTTTACATGCTGCCTCTACGCACAACGAGTGATATGCATTGTATCATTCACTCCTTTTTGGCCTGGGACATCTACGATTGATTTCTGTCCAATGCGATTTCTTCCACGCCTTCTACTTTTTTTTCCCAAATTGAAACTCATTTCATGTTTGTTTTAGAAGATATTTTCAGAAAAAACGAATTCTGAAGAAATGTATATAATTTGCTTGACAGATTTTGACAACTTACTCAACATTTTTTGAAGGTACTTTACAGGGGAGTGACTATTTAGCGTTAATGTGTAGTTTATTTTGACTGACATGACATCAGCAAATGATAAAACTGCAACAAAATTGTATGAAAGTAACTGATGCATGTCCAAAGTCATTGGTAATTTGTTGGAAGAAATGAGAAACTGTGCACAAACATTTGTGATAATTCTATTACTGATAGGGAAATGCACCAAAGTGACGGTAAAAGCTCATTAAAATTAAAATTAAAATCAAATTAGTAAATATAAACGGAATACAATGATTTGCAAATCATTGTATTTCGTTTATATTTACATCTAACACAATTTCCCAACTCATATGGAACATTGAGTTGATTGGGTTTAGTGTGCAGTGATTTTATGTGGCATTTTTACCAATGTAACAGTGAGTTTCCTGTCCTGCAGAGCCAAATGTAGGGTATGACATGCTGCAAGAAGTTGAGATTCCAGTGGTTGGAAACAAGCAATGTGCCTGCAACTACAACTTGGTGCCACATAGCATTACCAGCAACATGCTGTGTGCCGGGGAGGAGGGCAGAGGAATATGCCAGGTCAGTCAGTGCCTTATTGCATTTGCATAAAATAGATGTGTAGGTAAACTGTATTTTTATTCACATATTTACACCCTAATCGAACCTTTGTCTGCCTATTTCTTTGTTTTCAGGGGGATTCTGGTGGACCTTTGCAATGTAAACAAGGCTCAAGATGGATCCAGGCAGGCATTGCCAGTTTTGGCGTACCCTGCGCCAACAAAGGATTCCCGGAAGTCTTTGCCCGTGTGCCGTATTTTCAGAGCTGGATCACAGCGCAAGTGTCAGGGGCAAACATTAACTTTGTGACCCACACCCAGACTGGTAACGACACAGACAGCAACTTTGTGTGCGAAGACAACTCTGCAACCAAAGCAAGTCTTTCAGGCCTTAGTCTCTTGCTCCTCCTGCTGTTTGTTCAGGCACTGTAACCAACGGCAACTTGTTTTGATACTGCACTGCACAACACATGCAGCCTATTGCTCCTTTCCCCTCCACAATTTAGCACTTGATCATATGGCAAAAAAGTTGAATACTGTACATCAAAATGATAGATTTTTTTATTTGAAGCACTTTGTGAACTTTTAATTATTTTTGCTCTGTACTTTACCTGCAATTATTCCGTCCACATGCCACACGCACACCAACATGCATTAAAGTCAACAGCTGGACCATGAGCATAATGTAACAGTGAACATGTCCACAGCAGGTTTTTAAGCAATCCCTTCAGTTTTTTATTTCCGTTTCACTTAAAATACTACACACTGAAATGACAGGATTGGCTTCTCGACTAGCGCGTCATAGCTCGTATGTGTTAGTAGGATTTCTAAGACAAACTGAACAGTCCAGCTGCCATCGATTAACGGCCCTGAGAATACAGTGACTATGATGAATGTTAACATCCATGGACTATTAGTCAATTCAGGCAGGACTACCTCAATGTTTTGGCCTCAACAACTCGAATAAACAGTTATTTATCTTGACTTATTGACTTCTGTTGTGTGTCCACAAAGACATCCTTACAAACTTGATTGTGTTTGTTTTGGTTTAATTATAATAAAAATATATTTGATTTAAAATAGTTTTCTTTATTCTGGGTCAATCTTGGCATCCAATTGATAAAAAAAATTACACATAATTAGGGATGATGTTTGATAAGAAATTATCGAGTTCGAGCCTATTATCGAATCCTCTTATCGAACCGTTTCCTTATCGATTCTCTTATCAAATCCAGATAGGTTGTAGTATATGGAAAAAAACACACAATATTTGGTTTAACAAAAGCTCACTTTTATTATATATGAAAAAAATAAAATCTAATAAATGAATAAATATTGACTGTTACTCCCCCTAAAAAATAAAATAAAAGTATTACCGAAAGTATATTAAGTGGTATTTTTCAGAAAAACAAATATATACAGTAACGTTATCAGACACATACAAAAAGGCTCACGTTAAAGGCCTACTGAAATGCGATTTTCTCATTTAAACGGGGATAGCAGGTCCATTCTATGTGTCATACTTGATCATTTCGCGATATTGCCATATTTTTTGCTGAAAGGATTTAGTAGAGAACATCGACGATAAAGTTCGCAACTTTCGGTCGCTGATAGAAAAGCCTTGCTTCTACCGGAAGTAGCAGACGATGTGCGCGTGACGTCACAGGTTGTGGAGCTCCTCACATCCGCACATTATTTACAATCATGGCCACCAGCAGCGAGAGCGATTCGGACCGAGAAAGTGACGATTTCCCCATTAATTTGAGCAAGGATGAAAGATTTGTGGATGAGGAAAGTGAGAGTGAAGGACTCGAGGGCAGTGGGAGCGATTCAGATAGGGAAGATGCTGTGAGAGGCGGGTGGGACCTGATATCCAGCTGGGAATGACTAAAACAGTAAATAAACACAAGACATATATATACTCTATTAGCCACAACACAACCAGGCTTATATTTAATATGCCACAAATTAATCCCGCATAACAAACACCTCCCCCCTCCCGTCCATATAACCCGCCAATACAACTCAAACACCTGCACAACACACTCAATCCCACAGCCCAAAGTACCGTTCACCTCCCCAAAGTTCATACAGCACATATATTTCCCCAAAGTCCCCAAAGTTACGTACGTGACATGCACATAGCGGCACGCACGTACGGGCAAGCGATCAAATGTTTGGAAGCCGCAGCTGCATGCGTACTCACGGTACCGCAACTGCGCATCCAACTCAAAGTCCTCCTGGTAAGAGTCTCTGTTGTCCCAGTTCTCCACAGGTCAATGGTAAAGCTTGACTGTTATCTTTCGGGAATGTAAACAATGAAACACCGGCTGTGTTATCCGGCACAACAGTCAGGGGGTGCATTCTACGGCGGGGGTGCGTTATCCGACACAACATCTGCCGCAATACACCGCTTCCCACCTACAGCTTTCTTCTTTGCTGTCTCCATTGTTCATTGAACAAATTGCAAAAGATTCACCAACACAGATGTCCAGAATACTGTGGAATTTTGCGATGAAAACAGACGCTGGCCACCATGCTGTCCCAAAATGTCCTCTACAATCCGTGACGTCACGCGCAGGCGTCATCATACCGAGACGTTTTCAGCAGGATATTTCGCGCAAAATTTAAAATTGCACTTTAGTAAGCTAACCCGGCTGTATTGGCATGTGTTGCAATGTTAAGATTTCATCATTGATATATAAACTATCAGACTGCGTGGTCGGTAGTAGTGGGTTTCAGTAGGCCTTTAACGTCACCGTTAGCCACTGACTATGCTTAGGTAACGTTAGTCTAGCTGACATTACTGCAGTCCTAGTTGACATAACGTTACTACAAGTGAGCAGATATGGAAATTAACCGGCAACAGTTAAAGTTAGTTACTCACCGGCATCACCGCCACTGTACCTGGGATTTGGGCAGCTGGCAGAAGAAGAGGGGCGTTCGTCGTCGTCGTCTCTGCCGCTGCTTCTCCATGTGTCGAAGACACGACACGGTTCTCGAACTTTCAGGTTATGCGCAGCCTGAACAGGTTTCAACATGCTTGTTGTGCTCCCCCCCTTGCACGACAGCGAAGCCTGGCAATAATTGCATATTGCCGCTTCCTCGTTTTTTTTGGTGAAATGAAACCATGCCTTGGAGCGCTTAATCCGGGCCATTTTTTTCCTGCTTTCCCTATCTGCGCCTAATGACTGAGCTACGTGACGTCATTTCTTGTAATGTCCCACGGGGCATTTCTTGTCAGGACGGGATTTGTTCCCAGGGATTTGAATAAAGAACCAGCTCTTTTTCTTTACTATAGTGGTCTCGATAATGAGTACCGGTTCTCAAAAAGGGATTCGAGTCCGAGGACTCGGTTCTTTTCTAATCGAACAACTGGGAAAACCGGTTTCGAGCATCATGCCTACACATAATAGGCCTATATAGTGTAAACTTGATAGAGCGTAATCAATAGTTTACAACTAAACTGCCGTATTAACCTGGATATAAAACGATCAGTCTTTTGCAAGACCTGGGGCCGTATTTATCAAGCGTCTTAGAGTGCCATTTTACACTTAAGTCTTGAGAATTTGCGAAATTTAGTCCTACCCTCAAACTTAAGACTAAAAGTTATTTATCAACTTTCTTAAGTCTAAGAATCACTCCTACTCTCCACGATATTTAAGAGACCTTCAGAGGTGTCCTAAGTGGTTGGAGTTGCCAGCGGGGGATGGCACTGAGGCGAGAGAGACGTGCGCGAACGTTCAGGGAGCGGAAGGATGTCCTGGCTTTGTTTGATGACGAGCAGCTGATCAAACGGTATCGTTTAGACAGAGCGGGTATTATTTTTGTCACAGATTTAATAATAAGGGGCGTCATCTCATCAGCAACATCACGCAGCAGAGCTTTTACAAGCAGAACTAAAGGTCATCACAAATGCTTCGATATCTCGCCACTGGGAAAATGAATTGGAAAGAAAAGGAAACATTTATTTTTTATTCATTGCCAATATTGTTTGTTTGTTTTGTATTATTTTGTAGTTTATTGTCAAAATATACACTCCCATTGTCCACTTCAATATTTCTAAGATATTTCTTTATTCTTAGACAAGGGATTCCCTTCTGTGATTGGTCATTTCTATGGACACAGAAATGACGTCACCTAAAATTCCGTTTACGGCACATAGTAATGTCGTAATTCAGCTCTGAGTGTGACACTTAAGATTCAGTCCTACACTTCGCTGAAAGTGTGAGTAAGACGCTTGATAACTAACTTTTAAGTGCAGCTTTCAGCGAAGAATTTCTTTACTCATAAGTCAACTCTTAGCAGACTTCTTAGGAGTAATTCTAAGACGCTTGATAAATACGGCCCCTGATTTTTATTCAAAGTCAGAAAGACACTAAGGGCCTGATCTATTAAGATGTAAATAACACATGCTAGACAGTGTGTGCAAACTATAAAAACGCTTGTACTATTAGTGGGCCTGTTGCGTGTGATCTATTAAGACTGCTTGTGCAATTGATAACAGACACAAACCTCCCTTTTTAAAAGGGGAACATTATCACAATTTCAGAATGGTTAAAACCATTAAAAATCAGTTCCCAGTGGCTTATTATATTTTTCAAAGTTTTTTTCAAAATTTTACCCATCACGCAATATCCCTAAAAAAAGCTTCAAAGTGCCTGATTTTAACCATCGTTATAAACACCCGTCCATTTTCCTGTGACGTCACATAGTGAAGCCAACACAAACAAACATGGTGGAAAGAACAGCAAGCTATAGCGACATTAGCTCGGATTCAGACTCGGATTTCAGCGGCTTAACCGATTCAACAGATTACGAATGTATTGAAACGGATGGTTGTAGTGTGGAGGCAGGTAGCGAAAACGAAATTGAAGAAGAAACTGAAGCTATTGAGCCATATCGGTTTGAACCGTATGCAAGCGAAACCGACGAAAATGACACGACAGCCAGCGACACGGGAGAAAACGAGGACGAATTTGGCGATCGCCTTCTAACCAACGATTGGTATGTGTTTGTTTGGCATTAAAGGAAACTAACAACTATGAACTAGGTTTACAGCATATGAAATACATTTGGCAACAACATGTACTTTGAGAGTGCAGACAGCCCAATTTTCATCAATTACTATATTCTGTAGACATACCCTAATGTCAGCAGGCCAGGGAAGCTAGGGTCGATATTCTTCTCTTGATCATCTTCGGGACGGTGTGAACTAAGACATCCAGGGGGGTTTAGCTCGCTCGTCTGCGGGAACAAACTGCCGCCATTGCTTGCCGTGCTAGCGAGGTCCTTTGTCCCTGAATTGCTCACACACTCCGGCAGATTCAATGGGGGTCTGGCGGCAGATTTCTTTGACTTTATCGTTGGAAATGCATCTGCTTTGAGTGTCGCAGGATATCCACACATTCTTGCCATCTCTGTCGTAGCATAGCTTTCGTCGGTAAAGTGTGCGGAACAAACGGCCAATTTCTTGCCACTTTCGCATCTTTGGGCCACTGGTGCAACTTGAATCCGTCCCTGTTTGTGTTGTTACACCCTCCGACAACACACCGACGAGGCATGATGTCTCCAAGGTACGGAAAACAGTCGAAAAAACGGAAAATAACAGAGCTGATTTGACTCTGTGTTTGAGAAAATGGCGGATTGCTTCCTGATGTGACGTCACAACGTCATCGCTCCGAGAGCGAATATTAGAAAGGCGTTTAATTTGCCAAAATTCATCCATTTAGAGTTCGGAAATCGGTTAAAAATATATATGGTCTTTTTTCTGCAACATCAAGGTATATATTGACGCTTACATAGGTCTGGTGATAATGTTCCCCTTTAAATTAGTTTTTTTGCGTGTACTTCTCGGTTTTCGCCACGCATACTCTCATTTATTGCACATTCATGTTATCATGCTCCTACCCGTGGCGTTTTTCTGTGTTTTAAAACATGCAGCAGACAATCATAATCCATAATTTCTGTCACAATTCAATTAAATACAGAACAGAGGAACCCAAGGATGCAGATGGATTGTGAGTAAAACAGTTCTTTACTTAACGAAAAAGTACTCACAGCAATGATCCAAAATAGGAGATAACAAAAAGCGACGGTGCGAAAAAGAGAACACAAAATGAGCACCGTGGGAAAAAAAACAAAAGTTAATATGCAAAAATAACTAAACTTGGATCGGAGTTGCAAGACGTGCAAACTACCTTAATACACCAAGCTGGGTGGCACTGGAAATAGCCAAGAAGGTAAGCAGCAAAAATTGAAGAAGCATAGGGGTCATCTGACATAGAGAGTCGAGGAGTGGAATTGCCGAGTGGCGTCCAGCTGTCAGGGTGCTGCTTAAGCAGTGCTGGGGAGATTGGACACAGCTGTGCATGTCTCACAACTCCGCCCACAAAGGGAACCAGGAACTCTAGGGGGAAGAGGAAGTGTCAGAGCCAGGTCTACTGCACCAACAAAGGAACACTGAACATACAAACCACAAGGTGGCAGCAGGCGGTGACAATTTTGATGCATCTCCAATGGAACCCACTTTTTTAATGCGTTGAAGATGCGCTCATTGGAGATGCTGGCCCTTACTGTGAGCGTGCCCTGCAATGTTCCAGGCGCAAGAACAGGCATGTTGCAATTATTTTTTCTAATAATAGAAGCTATGTTAATAATCTTCCATATGAAAAAATGAATGTCATTAAAGAAACGCCAATTGAATTTGTTTAATAACATTATAAAATTATATTGCTGAAAAGACAAAATGTCTAATATTTATATTTTTGACAGTTAATCATAACTTCTCTCTTCATCTAAGACGTGGAACAAAAATTTAGGAACAAACATAAAGGTGAGTTGAGTTCATGAAAAGTTTTCCTGCACATAACTATTACCAAACAACACACACGTCATTGTTTTTTGTTGAGATATCACAGATGTTGTTTTTTATTGTTGGTAGAGAAAATGAATAACAATATGGGGTGGGCCAAAGAAAAGGAAAACTAAAATAAATAGTGGGGTCGGGGACCCCTAGAGGTAGTTGTAGGGTGCCCCCAGCTAAATGACAGAGAGTTAATAGTGATGGACCCTTATTGGGTCCATTTGTAGTGTGAATGTTGTCTGTCTATCTGTGTTGGCCCTGCGATGAAGTGGCGGCTTGTCCAGGGTGTACTCCGCCTTCCGCCCGAATGCAGCTGAGATAGGCTCCGGCACCCCCCGCGACCCCGAAAGGGACAAGCGGTAGAAAATGGATAGATGGAAGATTCAGATTTTTCTGCTTGCCATAACTTTCATTCTCTTTTTTGGAATAAATGCACATCAGCAACATTAAAATTGCATTTCGAACATGTGTGCATTAATAAAAAAAACGCCTTGTCTCTGCCACGTTTCTATTTGTGATAGATTATGGTGATCTTTTTTATATGAATGCGACTCGTTCCTGTCTTCAGATGGTGGACTCTGTGTTTACCATGCTTCTTTGAGGTTCATCACAAACTGTAGAGTCACGACACACCACTGTGACTTGTACTCTCGGGTAGGATGGCCTTCTCTGTCCACTTGGAGACAGTGTCATTGGTACACTTTTATTTACAAAGCTCTTCTGGGACTTTCGCCCGATTACATTTGTACATTGATTACACAGAGAAGTACGGACTCTTATGATCCGAGATCCAACAATCAGGTGTCCCTTTTGCTCGCACTGAGCTCGGGAAAAAAAGCTTTTGTCTATGCAGCTCCTTGTGCTTGGAATATGTTAAAAAAAAATAATAATAATTAAATTGATAAAACCATCAATAAAATTAAAGTCCTAATGAAAATACAGCTTCACCACTTTAGTTTTTGCGCCTAAGAAACTTATTTTTGACTTTGGCTCCATACATCTTCTGGTTGTTTGAGTGGTGGAAAAGCGGTAGTAGAAAAGTGAATAGATTTTTTAGAAAAGCATAAATTCTAATGGTGTAAATTGTAAAATATCAAACTTGGTAGAGGATATGGTAAAATGTTGTGGTGTGATTTTTGTACATTCAGACAAATAATAAAAAAGCAAATAAAAACTCTTAATGTGTGCCTTTGTCTTAAGGAGAGCCAAATGGGACAAAATTAAATACATAAATCCTTAAACAATCACTTAAAGTTTTCACTAGTTAATTAAATCATTAAATACATAATTTAATCATGAAATAATGAAATCAATAATGATCTCAATTGGCTAATAATTAATTAAATCTTTAAATAATTAATTAAATCCTTGAATAATGAAATCGATAATTAAACATATCATTACATGTAATTTTATAATCAAATACATTCATGATACACAATTATTTTATTCAAATTTCTATTAATGACACATTGAAGTAATTTTTGATAGATCTATTTATTTATTTTACCATTTGGCCCTCCATATTATTTAACCGGTGCTTGGTGATAAGAATACAGCTTGTAGTTGCTGAGATAAGCCCCATTTTTAGCCATGTTTTGTGCATCGAGCTGGATTAAATAATACAAATAACCTATTTGGCCAAAGTTACAGTGCAGGCCTCTCTTGTCTCTTACTGAAGTATAATCCTGACAGCTAAATAATTAAAAAAACTTGATAAATCAACACAGACTGGAAAAGCCTTTATTTCATTGAACCTTTATTACGGACATTACTGCAGTGGATGGAATCAGTCCAATGAAGCATAGTACAACTTGTGTAAAAACAACATGGGAATATTCACCCGTGCAAAGGCAAAATATCAAGGGAATGGTGGCAAATATTATTGTCGCAGCAACGACAACAACTAAGAGGAGGGTTTTTTTCTCCACTCTTTTTCACTCTCAACCCAGATGCTTTACGAGAGGTCATACAGGACTTTTCACGGTGTAGTAATAATGTATGGAAGTGAGTGTTAATATGCGTGATTAGCCACAAACAGAGACTCTCCGCCGGCAGAGCTGGATCCGGAGCTAACATATTTTCCCTGGCATGCCAGGTTGTTGGCCTGAAAGAAGAAAACAAGTTGATTAATACACAAGGCAACATTTCTATGACAGTGCATTCCTTCGAACACGCACCAGAGCTCTCTTGATAAACTCCTCCTGGCATGCCTTTCCATTCTCCTTTTTGCCTCCCCAAGCTTTGAGGGCAGACGCCTGCAGGGCACGGCCGTATGAGAAGGTCAGAGCCCAGGGTCTGTGCAGGGGGCACTGGTTCATGGCGTTCAGGTTGATGGTCGCCTCCTCTTCACTCTGGCCGCCAGACAAGAAGGTGATGCCTAAGCAAGGAGAGACACTGGAGTAAATACACATCTGTCGTAACAGGTGATTCGGCACATCTGGGGTTAGACGCACCGGGGACTGCAGGTGGCACGGTGCGGCGCAGGGCGGTAACGGTCGCCATGGCGATCTCCTGGTTGCTGTACTTGGAAGAACAGGAGTGGCCGGCGGTAACCATGTTGGGCTTGAGCAGAGTGCCCTCCAGGTAGACGTGGTGGTCGGACAGAGCCTTGTAAACGGCAGCCAGGACCTTCTCAGTGACGTACTGGCACCTCTTCAGGTCGTGGTCGCCGTCAGGTAGGATCTCTGGCTCCACGATGGGGACGATGCCATGCTGAGGAACACATTTTTTAATGTACCGGTGGCCGTTTTAGGTATGGGTCACACTAGCATTTGCACAGGGCAGTCATTTCCAGGGGGCACCGCAAGGATGAGGGGGAAAAAAAATCCATATTTATTTGGGCGACTGCACCGCTACTGCACGGAATCATCAAAAATGCTTTGGTTCTTAAAAAACGAGGCTTGGTTCTTCAACAGCTTTAATCTAAAACACAGATTATCATACTGCGGCACCACTATCAGCATAAATTATGTATGAAATAATCATACAAATAGAATTTTGACAATCTATGCCAGGGGTGTCCAAAGTGTGGCCCTCTGATGATTTTTTTATTGGCTGGCAACAAATTCTAAAGACAAAATAAACATGTCCTAGTATAGAACATTAAACATTAAACATTACAATGGAACTGTCCCGAATTCCCCTCAAATTGGGATCGAGTGTACAGTTGGAAGGGGATTTATATGGCCCCATTCGTTGCAGTTTACCTGACACATGAAACGTGACGAATTGGGGGGGGGGGGGGGGTGCACTATCCACTTTAGCCGCCAGACGGCAGTAGAGTGTTGAATATCTTCAAATGTGTTTTGTGGCAATTCCAACTTTGACCACAGCATCAGTTACTGTATGGAGTGGCACTTTCCATCATTTTCAGCAGACTACATTGCAAAATTATTATTCCCCTCTCTTATTCTCACGCAAATCCAACCAGGAATGGGGCCATATGAATCACTTCCCTACTATTCATTTTTTATCTTTGATGATTTACATGCACCCAGTCATTATGAAAATGTGTACACAGTTCTTGCAAGAAATGGTGAGTTTTCGAGTGTTTTAAAGCCCTTAACAAGATTTACTGTGGCAGAATAATAACATCAGTAAAGAACAGTAATATATTAACCAACAACAGCGGTTAAATTATAAATGACACCAATTTCCTTTATTTAGCTAAAGTGTAACACAAAGCTAAGATGTGGATTTTTTGTACAGATGGTTTATATTGCACTACATTATATTGGTTTTAGTATTTTTAATGTACAAAATGTATTCAAGTGGCCTCTGCACTCTTCAATTTTTTTGTAATTGGCCATCGCTAGAAAAAGTTTGGACACCCCTGATCAATACAGTCCACTTGCTTTAAGGCCAAACATTGTAGTGACTGATCAGATCCAGCAGCTAGAGCTTCATCAACAGTGGAAGAGTATTGCAGACTGGGTGATGTTGTTATTTCCCCAATGTTAGCATTAGTCACATTCATTTACCAAAAATGGCTCCTTCCCCTTTTTAAGTGTTTGCTACACACTAAAAATGTTGGGTTAAAAAATAACCCAATTTTAACCCAACTGCTGGTTCAGATAAGGACAAATCCCTTAAGTTATTTTAACTCAACATTTTGGGTTAATTTTTTCAACCCAACTTTTGCGTTGAATTATTTATCAAAAAGTTGAGTTATGATAACTTAATGTTGGTTTATTCCCAACCTAACTATTGGGTTGAACTATTTAACCCAAAAGTTGAGTTATGCTAATTCAATGGCGGGTGACTGTAAATAATGTTGATGAGATTAATCCATAATAAAATTCCCATTAAAGAAAAAAGTAACTTTTTAATAAAAAAGAAAAAGCCTTTTACTCAAAAATGCGTTACTCGTTGAAAAACAACCCAAAAATGGTTCATAATTTTGAAAACCCAGAAATTTAGTTAAAATATGCGGTACTTGTTGAAAAACAACCCAAAAATGGTTTATAATTTTGAAAACCCAGAAATTTAGTTAAAATAATACCCTTTTAACCCAAAAAATGGAAAGCTATTCATAAAAATAACTCCAAAATTTAACCCATCACTAGCAATTCATAAATTGGGTTATCAAAAATAACCCAGTATTTTTTAGTGTGTAGCAGACTCCAGTCTATTACCATCTGGCAGATGCTGGCATAGCGGGCCAGGACGTTGGCATTCTCAATGATGGCGAGCCTTGAAGGAGTGGTGGCGGTGATCTTCAGCACGCAACGCCATTTGGCAAAGTCAGCACCGTCCTTCTTGTACTGGGCGCAGCGCTCGTACAATCCATCAAGACCTGAAGAAAACCGCAAGGTCAGGCATTAAAAACAAACAAACCTCGGGGTCTTCTCTTTGTGTTCCCAGCTCACCCTGGGTTGTCGTCTCGCCGTTGGTTCCGGCCAGAGGGACAACACCTTTGTCGACCTTGATGCCCACCACCATGCCTCTCTCCTTGAGATACTGGGTGAAGACTTTGCCGCCGTCGGACTTCTGGTACATGGTTTCGTGGAAGAGGATGACGCCGCCAATGCAAGGGACGATGCGGTCGTCAGCGCTGAAGAGGAGCTGGCGGTACAGCCTCCTGTTCTCCTCAGTGTTCTCAGCATTGATGCTCTGGAAGCGCTTGGCAACGCTACCTGCAGGTGCGCATGGAGGGAACTTAAGATCACTGTTTTTCAACCTTTTTTTTAAACCATGGCAACTTTTTTGCATAGACCACTGGCAGAAATAATTAAAAAACTAAACTCTGTTGACAGTAAAAAGTCATTGATATGACTTTAAACCATAACCAACCATGCATCGCTCTTGTCTCAAAGTAGGTGTACTGTCACCACCTCACATCAGGTATTATTTTGAGTTTATTGCTTTTTGTTATATCTCATTTAAGGCTCCAATATAGGTATGGTAACGGAAATGAAAAAGTTGAAATGAAACCCCTTACTTATATTGCGCTTTGTTGTTCTTCACACTCTGCTTGAAAGACAGTTTTACTGTACACCTTAATAGAAAGTGGTTGGATGGCGCTGTCTACAGGGGTGCTGCAGCTATGAATCAAACAGAAGGCGCTGTTTCACATGTCGATTCATGCAACGATGTCCAGCTGGAAAATGTTTTAGCAAGACGTGATGTGTAACTGCATGTTTTGTAAATTCCATCCATCCATTTTCTACCGCTTATTCCCTTCGGGGTCGCGGGGGGCGCTGGAGCCTATCTCAGCTACAATCGGGCGGAAGGCGATGTACACCCTGGACAATTCGCCACCTCATCGCAGGGCCAACACAGATAGACAGACAACATTCACACTCACATTCACGTTTCTTAAAATGTATAAAACTGAAATACAAATGAATGTAATGGTAACTGTGAGGGTCATATTATTCAATCTAATGCGGGGATCAGCAACCCGCGGCTCTCGGGCCGCATATGCGCCCTAGTGGCTTCCTGGAGCTTTTTCTAAAATGGAAGAGATGGTGGAAAAAAATATAATTTTTGTTTTAATATTGTTTCTGTAAGGACAGAAAACATGACACAAACCTTCCTAATTTTTAGAAATCACTGTTTAGATTAAACATTCTTCACGATGAGAGGATTTGACGAGAACCGTTTTGTCCTACTAATTTATGCGGTCCTTGAACGCACCGTAGTTTTTATTTTTATTTTTTTAAATGTACAATTTTCTCAGACGCAGCCACAGTAAGACATGTTTTATGACACTCCTTCTTTGTCTCATTTTGTCCAACAAATGTTTCATGCTGTGTGTGAATGTACAAACGTGAGGTTTTTTTTTATTGTTATTGACTTGTGTGGAGTGCTAATCAGGCATATTTGGTCACCGCATGACTGCAAGCTAATCGATGCTAACATGCTATTTAGGCTAGCTGCATGTACATATTGCATCATTATTCCTCCTTTGTAGCTATATTTGAGCTCATTTAATATCCTTTACTTATGTCCTCACTGTATTTAATTTGTATTTGCATGTCTGATAGTTGTTTGTGTGACATGTCATTATAGACCACAGCAAACATTACCTAGCTTGCCAAAGATAGTAATAAATCCATTAGAAGAAGACAGCCTGCTGTTTCCTTTAACTTAGACAAACACATCTATACCTTTGGCCATTCTAAGCTAGAAATTTCCAGGAGTCATCTCACCCTCAGAGAAGCCTCTGTAATACTAATGTTTTCCAATGTTACAAAAATGTGTAGAATAAATATTACATTTAAACATTTCTATCAACAAAGATTTGTGTCAGCCTGTGAAACATAGTCATTTTGATAGTTAATAGCTAATTTAAACACAATCACCATGTGTTGCCTTCACCATAAGAATTATATAAGGCTTTTAATTTTTTGCAGCTCCAGAATATTTTTTGTGTGTATTTTTGGTCCAATATAGCTTGATTGATTGATTGAGACTTTTATTAGTAGGTTGCACAGTGAAGTACATATTCCGTACAATTGACCACTAAATGGTAACACCCGAATAAGTTTTTCAACTTGTTAAAGTCGGGGTCCACATAAATTGATTCATGATACAGATATATACTATCAGATATATACTATCATCATAATACAGTCATCACACAAGATAATCACATTGAATTATTTACATTATTTACAATCCGGGGTGTGGGGGGGTTAGGTTTGGTTGTTATCATCAGTCATCAACAATTGAGAACAGAGAAATGGATATTGGAACAGTGTAGGTCTGACTTGGTAGGATATGGACAGCAAGTAGTGAGGGGAGAGAGAGAGAGAGAGAGATCAGAAGGCATAAGAAAAAGTATCTGCATTTGATTGTTTACATTTGATTATAAACAATCCGGGGAGGGTGTTAATTTAGGGTTGTAGCTGCCTGGAGGTGAACTTTTATTACGGTTTTGAAGGAGGATAGAGATGCACTTTCTTTTATACCTGTTGGGAGTGCATTCCACATTGATGTGGCATAGAAAGAGAATGAGTTAAGACCTTTGTTAGTTCAGAATCTGGGTTTAACGTGGTTAGTGGAGCTCCCCCTGGTGTTGTGGTTATGGCGGTCATTTACGTTAAGGAAGTAGTTTGACATGTACTTCGGTATCAGGGAGGTGTAGCGGATTTTATAGACTAGGCTCAGTGCAAGTTGTTTTACTCTGTCCTCCACCCTGAGCCAGCCCACTTTGGAGAAGTGGGTAGGAGTGAGGTGGGATCTGGGGTGGAGGTCTAAAAGTAACCTCACTAGCTTGTTCTGGGATGTTTGGAGTTTAGATTTGAGGGTTTTGGAGCTGCTAGGGTAACAGGAGGTGCATGCGTAATCGAAAAAGGGTTGAACGAGAGTTCCCGCCAGAATCCTCATGGTGCTTTTTTTGACCAGAGAGGAGATTCTATAGAGAAATCTCGTTCGTTGGTTGACCTTTTTGATTACCTTGGTTGCCATTTTATCACAGGAAAGATTAGCCTCTAGAATGAAACCTAGGTAGGTGACCTCATCTTTCCTGGTGATAACAATGTCACCCACTTTTATAGTGAAGTCATTGACTTTCTTAAGGTTGATGTGGGACCCAAATAGGATGGATTCCGTTTTACCCAAGTGTATGGATAGCTTGTTGTCAGCGAGCCAGGTGCATGTTCTACAGAGTTCAGCACTGAGGATTTTCTCCACCTGTGACTTGTCCTTGTCTGATACCAGCAAGGCGGAGTCATCCGCAAACAAGAACAATTCACAGTCGCATGCCTCGACCCCTGATCTAATGTAAAACATGGGTTTCCCGGTTTTTCACTCTTGGCTGTTCTCTTTGGAACGTAACACAATGTGTGTTTTAGCCGGACCAAATATTTGGTGTTTAAATGTTGCATTTATTGAACTCCGTCCTTTACCGGTAGACTCGTCTGCGGCGAGGATTCCCTTGCCGGGGTGGACGATCTTCAGAGCGATGTCACTGAGCTCCTTCTTCTGCTCAGGAGTGAGGAAAGGGTATGCGTGAGGCATCTTGACTCTGTTCAAGAGGAGGAACATTAAGTGAAGATGTGGATGGCTGGGGAACGTACATCAAAAGGCATATTTTTCAAGTTAGCGACTCCAGTAAAACTTAATTATTGGTCTGTCTTGGTGGAAGTGTAGCTGGAATGGTTGATGGCCACAATGCCCGCACCGTTTCCTCCACCACCTTTTATGCACTTTTTTCCACCTCCTGCATACAAGTCTGTCAGACACCCACAAGCATGTGCTTGACCTACTCCGTTTTCTGCTCTCTTATCCCTGACCTTTCTAGCTCTTCTATTGCATTCCTCTCCTCTGCCCCCACTGCCAAACACAAGACCGAACTAAATATACTTTGTGCATGCACTCGAACTAAGCACCGGGGTGTTACATAAAACAGACCAGCACAGCCAAATCCCAAAATTCTATCGCTTGTACAGCTTAGATATTGCACCATGACTTTTACCTTTTTACTGTGCTGTTTGAGCGCACAATAGGATTAGAAATAACTTAGTTAGGATCCTTGATTCATTTCTTAACACTTGATCCAGTCTTAATGAAGTGTTTTGACAGAAGAAACGTTTGCCTTCCCCAATAATAGCAAAGGTCCGAGAAAAATGCTAATGACTATAGTACGTTATATATATATCTAAGTAATAATTAATAAATATCTATGTATGTATGAATATTGTAATAATTATCATTATAAATCAAAGGTTTATTTTGATTCAAATGTATCATTTTGGCATTGACTCCATGTATTTTTCTATAATTGTTTAAATGTGGATTAGCTTATATGTACCTTCTGATTGTTTGGAGACATGTTTTGGATTTTGGACTTATTTTATCCATGTTTTATTTTTTGAAATGTGTATTTTATTTATTTTTATTTCAATATTGATACTTCTAATAGTACCAACAACAATAACAACGAATAATTATGAGAATAATAGTATTACAATAAATACAGTTAAATAGTGTAGTCTGACTTTCCACATTTACACATTAATGTGTGGAATCTATGGAGTGACGTAGATGGGATAAACCAGAGTGCAAGTGTATATTAATAGTTAATATTTTACTTTGGTGTGGCTCTACTTTATGGGTGAGGGGCAAACACATTTCATCCAGCCCACTGTGCAATTTTTAAAACAAGGAACTAAACCTTCTCAGAACTTTTAATAAAAAGCCCCATTGTTTTTAACCAAGAAAATATTTATCATTTACAGTATACATATTCAGATGTAGAGTGAGGCTTAGAGGAAGTTATGAAAAGTGAAAGTAAAAAAGGCAGGAAGACCCTGCTCTATTTGTTAGAGGAAGCATGACTGTCTGGTGGAAAGGAAAGGGCGTGCACTTTCCCAGAAAACACACAAAAGTAAACTCATGCCACAATTGTTAGTTTACCTTTGAGGCGTAGAAGAGAGGAGAGCTGGGAGAACAGAGGGCGGCCTTCGTCTGCGACATCCTCTCGAGGCCGGCCCTTGTATTTATCCTCCCATTGTGACCCCTCACATTTCAGCTGCTCGGCTATAAAAAGAACAGGACGCAACCAGAGAGGGCTGGTGACATTCAGCGCGACTCGGGCCTGGAGTGGTGTGGTGGCGGGCGGCCAAGGAAAGGGCAAAAGCTCCAAAAATTGGAAGGAAATGAGCAATATCCCTTGACCATGTGAAGTTCTGAGAGGCATCGCTTCTGTGTAACCGCACTTAAACGATGCTGCGTCTTCCATTTTGCTTTTTGCATGCAGGTGATTAGTCCATAGAAACCACAAGAATTGAAACAACTTTGTGTATAGTATGCACATCCAGACATGAGAGCGTGTGACAACATGGACCGTCGAAATCCGATCCGCTCGCATCACCACACGGAGCGCTGATCTTTGACCTTTCCCTGACCTTTCCCCATCGTGGTTTCTCAGCGAGAAGAAGTCGGGGTCAACTGGAAAGCACAATTAAAGGTCGAGCATATTCGCCGTCCTGTTGCACAACCTTTGATCGTCGAGTTGTCGAGCAAAAAAGTTGCGTGCGGGTGTGCGCTTTCTCACCATGGCCGTGACTACAAGTTCTGTGTGAGTGACTCGAGAAAAAGTTTTAGCAGAAATGACGGACACTTTCTAAAGAGAAGTTGTGGTCAAAGCCGAAGCAGAATGGACCCATGTGATAAGAAGACAAACAACTGAAAGTCCCTTTGGTTCCCATCAGATATGCAGAGTGCACCCTTCCCATCGTGTGCAGTCAGAGCAAAAGTATGAAGACAGCTAAACTGTAAATGGTCGTATGGATGAAACACGGCCGTATTTAAGAAGTCTGTCCATTGTGTTGAATTGATTGCTCGCGTCTTGCACTGCAAAAACTGAAATCTAAGTAAGATTAAATATCTCAAATAAGGGTGATATTTGCTTATTTTCTGTCTGATAAGATAATTCTTCTCACTAAGCAGATTTTACGTTCGAGTGTTTTACTAGTTTTAAGGGTTTTGGTCCTAAATGATCTCAGTAAGACATTATAGCTTGTAGCTGAGATTTTATGACCTATATTGAGTAAAACATGCTTGAAACTAGAATATCAACTGATGTGTCATTAAGACTCACAAGTATAAAACTACTTTTTTAAAGTAATAATTTCTTTAAAAAATCACGATGCCGAGCGCATATCATTATGTCAAGATAATGGCACTAGCATTTACTTAATTTAAGAATATTTTTCAACATATTGAGCAAAAAGGTCTCTTTTTTTTTTTTACCAAGAAAAGTGCACTTTACTTTTTATTAGTGAGAATATACTTATTTTAAGGTATTTTTGGGTTAACTGAGGTTAGCTAATTGTACTTGTTTTGGAAAGTCTTGACAAGCCGAATTGTCTTGTTCTATTGGCAGATAATTTTGCTTAGTTCAAATAAAATACCCCAAATTTTTGTAATTTTTTTTCTTGTTTTTGAACACTGACTTTTTGCAGTGTGCAGCCACCCAGGCAAAACAGAGTGTACTACTTTGTTGCAACCAGCAGATACGATGTTAAGTCGGTTTTCAAACTTTGCTTTTAAAAGATGGCGAATCACGATGCCAAAAAAGTTGAGGTATACTTTAGACCAAGGGTGTCAAACGTATGGCCCACGGGCCTAACAGGTTTTATCCGGCCCGCCTGATGAGTTTGCCAAGTATAAAAATGAGCTGCTTTTCATTTTGAACAAAATAAACTGCTGTTCTAAATGTGTCCACTGGATGTAACAATAGCATTTCTGTTAGGCCAGCAAACGGTTTATACTGGGGCCAAGCAAGAGGTACACAGTAAAGGGTGACTGTGGCTCCTCCTCCACGACCCACATGAAACTTAAAACCTGCCGTTTTATGTCTTCTGCTTAGAACACATCGTCATTTGGCACCCTCGTTGCCCCAAAATGTCTCTGTCAAACACGAGAAATGTGAACTTAACCCTTTTGAATAGTTTTTACCTCCGTTCCTTACGGTTTCTTGAGATAGCTCCTGGATTGATACCTAGAATAGTTTACATGTTGTGTTTTTGTTCAATCCCAGAAAGACTGTGACTTAGTTTAATCCTGGCTTTGTAAATACACTGAAACGACGTCTAAGCTAATTGTGTCTTTGAAACTTAACTAATTCCCTCAGAATTTTCAACTAATTTGAAGTGTTTTGTCAACAGGATTATTTGTACCTTTTCAGAATGTGCCTGTTCTATTTTTGCCCAAAGTAAAACAAAGAAAACAACCTGAAGTTGTCCTTATTTTTAAGTTATCATGCCATGATTTTACCAAATGATCGCAATGCCCCACTGTGACAGAATGAATCAGCCACATAGGGACCTCTTGGAGACCACCTTCAATTGCGCTGAGCAGGAGGGGAAGAATTGGAGGTTTTTGAAGGCGACGGAGGCAGAACGTGAGTGGTAGAGTCCAGAGAAATTGGACTACATGGTCTGGGGTGCAGAACGACAGCCCGTGCTTGACAGAGGCAGAAGCCGACCCCAGGGGCATTCCCACGTGGACCTCCACATCGCCAGACTCAGGTGAGGACATCCCCCCACTCTCGTCGCCTCAGCTTAACCCAGCAGGCACAAGACATTGATACAACGTTGATTATCCATACATGTCCTTTAAAACTGACCCTGAAACAACGTTGCATAATAGTTGTTAGGGCTGCGAATCTTTGGGTGTCCCACGATTCGATTCAATATCGATTCTTGGGGTCACGATTCGATTATAAATCGATTTTTTCGATTCAACGTGATTCTCGATTCAAAAATGACATTTTTCCCGATTCAAAACGATTTTCCATTCATTCGATACATAGGATTTCAGCAGGATCTACCCCAGTCTGCTGACATGCAAGCAGAGTAGTAGATTTTTGTAAAAAGCGTATATAATTGTAAAGGACAATGTTTTATCAACTGATTGAAATAATGTAAATTTGTTTTAACTATTAAATGAACCAAATATTTGACTTATTTTATCTTTGTGAACATATTGGACACAGTGTGTTGTCAAGCTTATGAGATGGGACGCAAGTGTAAGCCACTGTGACACTATTCTTTTTTATTTTATTTTTATTTTTATTTTTTTAATAAATGCCTAATGATAATGTCAATGAGGGATTTTTAATCACTGCTATGTTGAAATTGTTACTAATATTGATACTGTTGTTGATAATATTAATTTTTGTTTCACTACTTTTGGATTGTTCTGTGTCGTGTTTGTGTCTCCTCTCAATTGGTCTGTTTATTGCTGTTCTGAGTGTTGCTGGGTCGGGTTTGGTTTTGGAATTGGATTGCATTGTTATGGTATTGCTTTGTATTATTTTGTTGGATTGATTAATAAAAAAATAAATAAATTAAAATAAAATTTTAATTTGAAAATCGCGATTTGAATTAAAATCTAATTTTTTACCACACCCCTAATAGTTGTATTTGTAAATTGAGACAACGTTGATGTCTGATGTTGGATCCACGTTGTTGGTTAAGAAATGACCAAATTTCAATGGTTAAATCAATGTCACAACGTCGTCAACAAGCATGTTGTTTCAACGTGGTATTTGTGTTGTTGAATTTTGGTTGAGAAAATGACCTAAATACAATGGTCAAATCAACGTTAGAACTCCACATTGATTAAATGTCGTCAAAAAGCATGTTGTTTCAATGTTATGTTTGAGTTGCTCAATGTCAGGACCGAATTCGACAAGTTCTCAACGTTGTTTTAATGTCTTGTGCCTGCTGGGGAGTTTAATAATCCAATGGCATACTTGAGCACACTTTTTATGGCTTTCGCAGCCAGCCAGTGCAGCCCGGGCTTGACCAAGCCCGCGAGCAGCCCAGGCATGCTTGATTCCATGTGCACAGAAGAACCAGAAACCTAAGCCGCCGCCCATATCTTCACCTATTTTGCTTCCTGTGGCTCTTCCGAAGACGCCACCTCCCGCTCCACCCCCAAGGGTCCTCTTCAGATGCTACCTCCTGCTTCTCCTCAAGTGAAACGCCACTACCTGCATTTAGAAGCCCGTCTCTGTCCTATGCATTCCCCACCTGCTGCACAAGCAAGTGGGGAATTTTCTGTCTTGCCTCTTGGTGAGGGCGGTCACATTTTTCTCCGCTCCCTCCTTCCCTGCTTGCTTTCTTCGTGTCCTTGTCCTGTCTGAACTTTTTTAAAGCCTCTTTCTTTGCGCTGTCCTCAAATCTAAACATCAAACATGGATATGATCAGCTGGACTCTCGACGTAATTGACAAAGTCTTTTCGACAAGGAAAAGAGGTTCGGGGGAGCCTGGCTGCCCTGATGGAACCGTTGCTGCGGGGTACGTGAGAGACTCCTGGGATAAATGGAGAATTATGTGCCCCTCAGTCCTTTCCATCGAGAACGTGGAAGACATCTACCTATTTGGAACCGTGTTCGCGGGGCACCTGCTGATTGGGCTGGGCATTGCTCTGGTGTATCGTCAAAATCGGAAGACGATGGCAGCCACTCAAGGAGCCCAATGGCTGTTCATCGCAATGGAAGGATTGGGTCGGGCTGTGGGAACACAGACTGGCGATTTCTGATTTGAATCGCAAAATGGATCTCATCATGGAGAAGCTTGCTGAGAAGGAAGAATTAAATTGAATTTGAGAGAACAGCACGGACGCAGAGCAGGAATGTCATTGTCTTGACTGCTCGAAGAAAACAACATCTTAATCTACGATTTGACTCCCTCGAATGGCTTTGACGCTATCAGGAACAGGCTGTTCTGAAAAACTCCCTCGAGGACTCCTCAACAATAGACGCTTTTGACCTTCCTTTTTTTCAATAACACCCGGTGTCGAACTTTGAGATCGGCCCCAGTCCACAAAAACATTTCAACATCTCACCCAAGTTAATTGGGCATACATGCACGCACCCGCCCCTCCCCCAATCAACGACTTCACCACTGCTTAATTCCTCTTCGGGGTTGTGGACGGCTGAGTAGCGCTTTATAGCGGCAGCCGGCCTCCAGGGCCCCAAACCCCCCCCTCTGTTGCGAGTTGTTGTGATTACATGTATCATGTTTATGTGTGCTAAGCTATGTGAGGTTTTTTCCTTGGACTCAGTCTGGACCCCTCCCGAGGGTCCAGCCTTAGACTGATACTTTTTTTACTCTTCCCCCTTTCCGAATGTCACCTTTTTCCCACCTTTTTTAAGGAGCGCTGTAAGTGGCTGATCCGTTGGCGGTCCCGCCTTGTCCCCTTGTAACGTATGTCTGCTCTTAGTGGGACTGTGCTGAAAATGAAATTTCAGTTCTTATGTGTCTTGTACATGTTAAAGAATGGACAATAATAAAGCATCTAGAATCTTGAAGCTCTCGTCTAGCGCTGGTCTCCCTCCTCATCGGCCGCAGTGGTGGCCATTGCATGGATGCCCTCCGCCCCAGCAGCGGCAACGCCAGGGACTTGCGCGTAGATCTACCCTGCCACCTTCTCGTTAGCACAAGGACATGGACCATTCCATGGATGCCTTCCACGCCAAAAGCGCTACTTTCTCCCATGGTTTTCTACTAGGCACTCAGCATCAAGGGTTGGAATTGGGGGTTGAATCACCAAAATCATTCCCGAGCGCGGCCACCGCTGCTGCTCACTGCTCCCCTCGCATCCCAGGGGGTGAACATGGGGATGGGTCAAATGCAGAGGATCATTTCACCACACTTAGTGTGTGTGCGTGTGACTATCGTTGGGACTTTAACTTTCACTTGGAGATTCTAAGAACTAATTAGATGATAAAAACTGGGATATTGCACCAACGTGTGCCTTCTATAAAGGCTGGCGTAACTTGAAGCTTCCTGCCACCAAGACAGAGAGACGGTCCAGGGGAAGTAAAAACAAAAGCAGAACTAGCGGTGGTTATTTATAAATGCTTTATGGCACATCAAAATATCACAAGTCAGCCAACTTTTGATGTTTGCCACGACACTTCTTGACAGATAGTTAGAAAAGATCGATGATTCATTGAGCAATGTCATTGAGGTTGCTGAGCATTGGTTGTCTCACCAAAAAGGGATCAAGTGAGACAATGTGGTCACTCTTCTTACATTCACTTTCCTCTTTTTGCCATCACGTTACCTTTCACGTCTTCCTCTTTAACTGTTTCCATGCAGCATTGTCCGTGTTAAAGTTTGTCCGTGTCATTCATTGAAGTAACACGATGGAGTGGCTGCTTTTTATGACAGTTTTCACGACTGGTAAGACATGAATTGGACTCTTATGTATAGACGATGGTTTAATGATGCTGCTGTTTTATTTGATGATAAGCTTTATCATTAACATTTATCTTTCATTTTTTTATGCTGATTTTAAGCATTCGTCAATGGAATGATGCATTTTCATTCATTACTACTCGCTAAATATGACCTAAAAATGATTTAAGTAAATAATATGTCCATTTTTGTCTTTGTATTATGGTGTGTGTCAGACAGTTTTTATAGTTACAGTGCAGTCAGTTCCTGGTGATGGCGATGTATATGTGCACACCATTTATCAGTGCAGCAGTATCACCGATACTATGTAAGGGTTTTTTTCTTACTATTCATCAGTATCAAAAGCTGCATTTAGTTTCAATGTTGACCCTGTGGCTTGGAAGTCCTTGAGCAACCCTGCAGAAGGTTTTGGATACCAGATTGTGCAAAGACAATTGGAGTGAGTAAAGGAATTGCATTGGAAGTATTTTATTCTTGCTGTGGTGGATTTACTGATGGAAGGCTTACATGTTTATTTGGTTCTATTTTGTCAGGTTGCTGGTCAGTGCGCCCCTCGCTCAGTACTCACAGAACAGCAGGGGCCAAATATTCAAATGCTCCACCAGTTCCTGCAGTGTGTTGGCAATTTCAGGTGAGCAATTTCAGGTGATGTCCAGTGCCTGTTCCGAGATTAGACAAAGGGGAGGATTGCGTCAGACATGGCATCAGGCGTAAAAAATAAGCCAAAATCCCTCATGCACTTGACTCGCCGTGACGACCCTCAAAAAGAAAAAACAAAAGAAAAGATCAGCGCCTTTGTAGCCCATTTTCCCGCTTTTTCATACGACTGTTCGAGATAAATGACTATGTTCTGAGCCTTAACACATGAAGGATACCATCTATAGGCCCCTTTCCATCAAAAGTTCAGGAACTTTAGGTTCCTGGAAATGTAGATTCCTATAGTTTGCGTTTCCACCGTATTTACCGGTTCAGGATAGTTTATATAAATCAGGCTGGTGACGTATGGCTGAGTGGTACAATATATAACCATGCCATGTAAATAAACAATAGGATTTTAAAACAAGTTTGCATAAAAAGTCAGGTTTTTGTCCATTGTGTCCAACTGTCTGAAAGTTGTCCCCTCAGTAAATGATGAATTCAGACGGGTCAGGCTAGTCCTTATGGTTCATTTCAGCTGTAAATAACAGTAAATAAATAATGAATTCAAGTCTTTATCTCAAGGCGGCAAAAACAACGCATCAGATTTAGCATTAGTCCGTTGGCATTATCATTAGATTCACTGGGATTGAGGCTACACTACTGTTACAACATGAAACAAAATTAATAACATTGTTCCACTCATTTACTGCATCCTTTATTACACAAATATTCTCAAAGAACAAGGTCGTGGAGTCCCAGTGAACAGCTGGAGTTGCAGCCTAACAGTGAAAGCTAGCACCGTACTTGCGTATGATGTCATTGAGCGGTAACATATTGATGCTGAAGACTGCAGGACTAAGAACCGAACCCTGTGGAACTCTGCACATTACCTCGACATACTCCGAGGTCACATTGTTATGGGAGACGCACTGCAATATGTCAGTAAGATAGGAAATTTAAAAAAACTTAGAGAAGGCAAACCACCAACTTTAATTAAATAGTGGTATTTCAGTTTGAGCACATAATAAGATAAGGCCCCTTAGTTTGATATTCGCAGGTGGATTGGATCACTTCTCGTAGGAAAAGAGGTTCTAATTGGGACTTCGGAATACAAAAGTGATAACCGTATTCTTGTGTGGATACTACCTGTCTAGCTCAACGCCAACATTTAGGTTATGACTTAAAGCAGTTGTTTTCCAGACACTTACACACGAACATCTCCTTTTATAGTCAGGATGTGCTCTCCTGACTTAGCACACACACACAGAGACAGGAAGGATGAATATACAACTGATGTTTGACTTCTCCAAGTTAGGAGAGACATATCTTTTTGACTTTCTCCTCCAGGCGCTGCAGCCCTGAATAATGACGCTCGCATGTAATAAAGCAACTTTTGGTTCAGTAAAGCGCCTCCGACGTCTCTTTTGCTCCAGCCGCACTGCCGTGTCACTCTTCTGTCCGGACGAGGATGACAAGACCAGAAATACACTTCCGTATCTAAAGCAGCGCTGAGATCAAGTAGCAGCATCATGGATAATAATAATAATAATGGATTAGATTTTATATCGCTGACTCATCAGCATCCATAGTTAGCAATAGATTATTAGACACTTTTGCAAGGGATGTCTCAGTAGAGTGATTTGCCCTAAAACCAGACTGAAAGGGTTCACAGAGATTGTTAGACACTAAGTTTTCATTTAGCTGTTGTGCAACAATGTTTCCAATGATTTTCGATATAAAGGGAGGGTGGGACACTGGCCGGTAGTTTACCAAGAGGTCAGAATCGAGGTTAAGTCTTTTGAGCATAGGATGAATAACCGCTGTTTTAGGGGAACAGTGCCAGAGGAAACAAGAATAAACATCTTTCATTGTGCATTTTCTTGCATTCGAGTCATTCCAGACGCACAAAGATGTTGGTGATGCGATCCACAGCCTCGCACACAGAGTGTCAATGTGCATATTTCTTCTGTTGTCGAGATTGTGATTCAGAAAAGGTGTTACGGATTATAAATGTGTGCTGCTGATTCAGCCTTTTACACAATGATTAAGTGTCTTTGTGGTAAAAGCCCTGTATGCATGCATTTAAATAAGGCCGTCTGCACCACTTTTCAATTGCCCACGCAGTGTTAGTAGATCACATGCAACACGGCCCACTTATGGTACACATAATTTTTTGTATACGCTGGTTCTCAAACTTTTGGTTCTCTGGTTCTCATCTCAGAAACCACTGAAGCCTAGTAGGCCAAAATATTATTTGGAGTCCCATAGTGTGAGAATCATTGGTATAGACTATAGAGAGTGGGTAGTTTCGGAGCCATAACAGCGGCAATATGCCCAAAGGTGTAGCCACTTTCACAATGCTTATAAAAGCTGGCCTTTTGTTTTCTTCTTTCCATGTTGGTGTTGTGAATAAGCGACACCAACTTGGAGTGAGAAGCTTTCGTTTTCCAGCCGTAAAGCCCCTTTCATACTTTCTTCTTTATAAACTACAACGACATGGAATAATGCGCCAATTATTCGCTTAATGTTCTGTAAAAGAGACACGTAGCCTACGAGGACAAAATAGGTAATTTTTAGCATTGGAGACAGCATCAGCAACAGAGGCAGGATGCCGTTTGTCTACTGGGTTTATGCATTCAAGCCAAATTGACTTTTATAGCTCTGATTTGGCTCATTTGAATTTCTGTATCAAAAGCAGAAAATATTCCGTTATCTAGAATTTAACAATATGACGGCATCTCATCAGATTGTTTAGGTGTGCCTATTGTAACCTGTGATGAGCTGGACACAAAGCGGTGGTATTACAGTGTAATATAATCTATGTCTTTATTGAACGCAGCGCCAAATTTTGCGGTCAACATGTCTCTGGGTTTGACCATGACGATTGATGCCGCCAGCCAAAACACGATGGTGAGTCCCAGTATCTACCCGTGTATTCCTGCCTATTACAGCTCAGAACTCTTGCAGGTTTGTGGTCCGACCATCCCGAAAGACTGCGGAAGCATCACCATGTACAACGGTGTGTGCTTGGAAATAGACCAATGGAATCGAGTTGGATCTCCTGTGCCTTCTTCTCTTACAGGTTTTTTGTAAAAAAAAAAAAAAAAAAAATCAAAAATTCAAATATGTACCTGTACAATGCACTCATCACATGATTCTTCTTGGCAGAGTGTCGAAGCCAAGCAGACATCGCATTTCTGCTAGACGGCTCGGGCAGCGTACATCCAGTAAATTTTAATAGAATGAAGACTTTTGTCAAAGATCTCATTAGCACCTTTGTGGGCAAAGACTCCAGGGTGAGAAGTGGGTCCATCTACTCACATAATTGGTTGCTCCATTGTTTGTTACTTATACATTGTTTTCTCTCTATCTCCTCCCAAGTTTGCCATTGCCGAATACTCCTCATATCCATCCATCTATTACTTTTTCGATAACTTCAATGTTAATAACTGGCGAAATGACATTGATGCAATAGACCAGAAAGGGGGAACGACATACACAGCAAAAGCCATCCAAAGCGTTGTGTAAGTTTTTTTGAAAATCTGAATAAATTTACCACAGGGTCTTTATTGAATATTTGTGTTTTGGTAGGGATGACATCTTCACGCGAAGCCGAGGCTCTAGAGCTAACGTGAAGAAGATTTTAATAGTGATCACTGACGGAAAATCCACCGACAGCAATGAATTGTCATCTGCAGCCGCTGCAGCCCAAACAAAAAATATAGTTCGATTTTCTATTGGGGTGAGTTGGATTTTACACGTCACAACAGTTGGTTTGCACTTTTGCCTTTTCTTACCATGTATTTCTTTCATTTATTTTTGGCCAGGTTGGGAATGCATTCAATAGTGCCACAGCGACAACAGAGTTACAAACCATCGCATCTTCTCCCTCAGAAAAGTTTGTGTTTAAAGTGGGGAGCTTCGTCGCGCTTAAACAAATCAAGCGCACATTGGAGGACACCATTTTCGCTATTGAAGGTACCGATGTAGCCCAGGCTTCTGTGCTTCTATTTGGTCTTTTTGTAATAAAGAACTGTCGTCCTGTTCTGATAAAACTGCAGCTGTCACACCCTGCTTGACTGTTGTAAGAGAATATAGGATATACCTTCTGTCAAACTGTCAAAAACCCATCAATCAAAATTATTTATGACCTCTACGCCCCGCCCCCTGTCATCTGGTGTGTATGCCCCGCCCCCAGTCATCCTGTGTGTATGTCCCGAATTCTGGCCTCTATGATTTGATATGATTTATATATATTTAATTTGACAATATTAAAAAAGTTAATATATCACAAGTATATATATTTAATTTAACAGGAAAGTGTATGTGAACTATACAACACGCCTTCATCTTCGTCCTCATCCCTGGAACTCTGACAAAATGGAGAGGGTGCTGTGTGTGTGTGTGTGTGTGTGTGTGTGTGTGTGTGTGTGTGTGTGTGTGTGTGTGTGTGTGTGTATGGGTCCAACCAGGAAGTTTGGGGGATGTCTTTTTCCGCCAATGATGGGTTTTATGTGGGGTCAGTGGGGGTCAGCCTTTACCATGTGAAAAGCGGAAGCCATGATTCCCTGAGGAATCAGCAGACACCTGTTTCTACAATCTGGAAAGACAATCCTAACCCTAACCCAGTTCAGAGTTTAAAAAAACAAAATTAGGAAAACGGTATAGCGGGGCGGTATAGCTCGGTTGGTAGAGTGGCCGTGCCAGCAACTTGAAGGTTCCAGGTTCGATCCCCGCTTCCGCCATCCTAGTCACTGCCGTTGTGTCCTTGGGCAAGACACTTTACCCGCCTGCTCCCAGTGCCACCCACACTGGTTTAAATGTAACTTAGATATTGGGTTTCATTATGTAAAGCGCTTTGAGTCACTAGAGAAAAGCGCTATATAAATATAATTCACTTCACAAAACAGGAATCCCGGAACAAGACATCCCCCAAACTTCCTGGTTGGACCCATACACACACACACATATACACACATAGCACCTGCTCCATTTTGTCAGAGTTCCAGGGATGAGGACGAAGATGGAGACGTGTTCTATAGTTCACATACACTTTCCTGTTAAATTAAATATATTATATATATTTGTGACGTATTAACTTTTTTAATCTTGTCAAATTAAATATATATATATCATGCACAGGGGGTGGGCGGGGCTTAGAGGTCATAAATCATTTTGATTGATGGGTTTTTGCCAGTTTGACAAAGTATATCCTATATTTTCTGTTGTACTTTTGGTGTTTATCTGTTTCTGCCACCGTTTCCTGTTCTTTGTTTTTATTTTTACATCTTCTTCCTTTTTTGGTCTTGTTTCATGCAGTACATTTACTTCTGTAATCTCGCTTTAACTTTTTCTTGTGTTTTGACCAGCCAAAAGACAAAATAGCTATGTGAGATTCTTGTACCTTTATACCTTGTCTGAATACAAAGATACAAAGGAGTCAAAGAAACGGCCACTTTGTAAATGAAAGATATAAAAGTACAAATATTATTAGAATAAATGTATTTTGGGAGAACAAATGTAAACTATTATGACAAGAAAGTGCTAATTTTACACGGATCAAGTAGCAATATAACAAGAAAAACAACTTTTTTTTTTATAGTAAAGTCAAGTTATTACAGTAGTACAATAAAATTATAATACTATGAGAACATGTTTTTATGGGGATGTATATACATATATACAGTACAGGCCAAAAGTTTGGACACACCTTTTCATTCAATGGGTTTTCTTTATTTTCATGACTATTTACATTGTAGATTGTCACTGAAGGCATCAAAACTATGAATGAACACATGTGGAGTTATGTACTTTACAAAAAAAGGTGAAATAACTGAAAACAGGTTTTATATTCTAGTTTCTTCAAAATAGCCACCCTTTGCTCTGATTACGGCTTTGCACACTCTTGGCATTCTCTTGATGAGCTTCAAGAGGTAGTCACCTAAAAGGGTTTTCACTTCACAGGTATCATAGTTTTGATGCCTTCAGTGACAATCTACAATGTAAAAAGTTAGGAAAATAGAGAAAACACATTGAAATGAGAAGGTGTGTCCAAACTTTTTTGGCCTGTACTGTATACACACACACACACACACACGTTGATTTGTTTTCTTATATTACATTTTATATATATATATATATATATATATAAAATGTAATATAAGAAAACAAATATATATATATATAAATATATATATATATATATATATATATATATATATATATATATATATATATATAAAAAATGTAATACAAGAAAAAAAAATCATACATTTGATCATGACTTAATTTGTTAAAAATGAAATTAAAAAAATATATATCTTGTGAAAAAATTATCAAGTTTAGTTGTTACATTATGAGGACAAATTCAATAAGAAATCCAAATATTTGAATGATATGTAATATTGTAATATTGTGTGAAAAAAAATGGGGGGTTTTCTGTGTGGAGTTTGTATGTTCTCACTGTGACTGCGTGGGTTCCCTTCGGGCCCTCCGGCTTTCTCCCACCTCCAAAGACATGCACCTAGGGATAGGTTGATTGGCAACACTAAAAATGGGCCCTAGTGCGTGAATGTGAGTGTGAATGTTGTCTGTCTATCTGTGTTAGCCCTGTGATGAGGTGGCGACTTGTCCAGGGTGTACCCCGCCTTCCCCCCGAGTGCAGCTGGGATAGGCTCCAGCACCCCCGCGACCTTCAAAGGGACAGGCTGTAGAAAATGGATGAATGGGAACTTGTAATATTATGAGGGAAAAGCTGAAAATGTATTAGAATGAACTTAATAATATGAGGCAGTGTTTTTCAACCACTGTGCCACGGCACACTAGTGTACCGTGAGATATTGTTTGGTGTGCCGTGGGAAATTATGTAATTTCACCTAATTGGGTTAAAAATATTTTTTGCAAACCAGTAATTATTGTCTGTGCTGTCAAGAGCTCGGCAGAGTAACTGTGTACTACTCTTCCATATCGGTAGTCATCACAATATGCAGACGACAGCGGGAGGCAGTGTGCAGGTAAAAAGGTATCTAATGCTTAAACCAAAAATAAACAAAAGGCATTGAAGCTTAGGGAGGGCTAAGCAAAATCAAACTGAACTGGCTGAAAAGTAAACAAAAACAGATTGCTGGACGACAGCAAATACTTACGGCGTGTGGAGCAGAGACGGCGCCCACAAAGTACATCCGTACATGACAATCAACACCAAAATAGGACAATAACTAAAACACTACACACAGGAAAGCACCAAAACACACAAAATAAGTCACAGCGTGATGTGATAGGTCGTGACAATACACCTACTTTGAGACAAGAGCTATAGTGATGCATGGTTGGTTATGGTTTGAATTCATATCCAACAATTGCGAGAACAACTTTTTACTGTCAATATCGGCTGCTGAGTTTCATTGTTTTCTGCTGGTGGTGTGCCTCAGGATTTTTTCAATGAAAAAAACATGCCTTGGCTCAGAAAAGGTTGAAAAAAACTGATATAAGGGAACAATCTATATATCATTACCAAATGTTTTTACACATTTTTAGGTAAATACGTTTAAATTTGGATTAATCCAATTGGGACTTGGTGAGAAATTGTAACCCCTTTTTATGTTGCTTTTGCAGGATCTCAGTCAAGTGGAGAGACGCTGAAAATGGAGATGGCTCAGCAGGGATTCAGTGCAGCTTATGTGCCTGGAGTAATAAAACAGCAACAATTCACTACACAATACCTTTTATTTCCTCCCGCAAACACTTTTAAGTGTGTTTTTTTGGGGGGGGGTTCATACTAGGGCAAACAGTTATCGGCTGTCGGGGCAAACCAATGGAGAGGAGGCTTTCTGACGTACACAAGCAGGAGTACAAGTTCCAATTTGCCTACGGACATTGAACCTGACAGCTATTTGGGTATGAAAATCTTTTTGAAAATTTAAAAAATATATTGCTGTTAGAGCTATGGAAATAATTTAGGCCACATGTAACATTGCATTTATGAGAAAAGACATGATAGTAAATATATGTCATCAATGACCACAAACAAAAAATTGCAACAACAAATTTGTAACAACAACTGCAACAATGATTTGTAATGAATTTGAAAATCTCACAACTATTTGCTATCTAGCAGTTACACAAAAATGTAGACCAACAGAATTGGTCAGATTCTTGTTGCTTGGCAGAGTTCATCGGTCTTACAGAAAAAATGCAATGTTTAGTGTAATCTCGATTTATAAACCCTTCATTGTACAAACTGTCAGATTTACAAATTAGAGGCTGAATAGAAATATGCTTTGTTTGTATGGACCTTGTCTCTGTGTGCGGACATTTCATCCACCCATTGTGTGTCTGAGGGGCAGCCCTTTTGTGCCTGCAGCGCATCGATTGTGGGCAGGCTTATCGACCTACGTCAGCAGTGCAGTCAGTAGAGCAGTGCTGTCGTTAGCTACTGTGCTAATTGCTACTTTGCATTTTTCAAGCTTTGCTACCTCAATACGAGTCCAAAAAAAGATGTACGGTTCAAAACATTCAGGAAGTATCCACAGCATTGCCTTTCAACACCGGTTGAAAATCAAGAAGATTACCCAAGAAGGTAAAATTATTATTACGAATCTTTGTAACGACCTGGCGGTTAAGTTTAAGAAGTTAAGTGATTTCAAACTAAGAGTGCGCCACAGGGCTAGTGACTGTGTGTAGGTAGGTAGGTAGGTCTTTATTGTCATTGTACAAGTACAACAAAACTTTGTTTTCAGCACAAACCCGTTCAAGATGAGACAAACAAACAGTGTACAGGGTTACAGAACAGGAACGCTGATGGGTCGCCACAAGGCGCCCCGTAAAAGATGAGAAAAAGGTCAACGCTGGGGAAGGATGAGTAAAAAAAATACAATCTAGACTTGACTCCTAAGGGGGCCCAGTCTGGAGTGGGAAAAAAACCTCCATTGCAAAGCACATATACATATTACAACGTACATCTCAAATCTAGCAACGGAGGGGAGGGAGTGGGGGGCCATGGTGGAGGGCTGCATCTCTTCAGGCACTGTCCATTTGTCCATCACCCCTATGGGATTTGCGTCAAGGGCGTTGGATGGGGGGTGGGGTATGTGTGTGTGGCATATATTTTTTGTGGATGCATGTGTGTGTGTGTAAGCCTGCAGTGTGTCTCAGTTCCGCGGCCTTGATGTTGTGCAGCCGATAGTCAGTCCAAAGTCAACAACAACAGGTGTGTGTCCATGAGAGACAAGAAGGGAGTTTGTTGTGTCTTCGCCGCACTGTCCTTCGGAAGAGTCTTGAAGCCAGGGAAACAATCCAAGCTAGAATATTTTGTATGCGAGTGAAAATAAAATGAGCTTTTCACTCTAAATTGTCTGACTGATCCTCGAAAATTCATTCTGCGGTGCAGACAGTTTGATGTTATCCAAGTCACAAGAGTGTCCACAGTTCTTCCCGCATCCTCTAATCATTTGTGGCAGCTTTGGGGTATTTTGAAGACTGCCAGCAACTTCCAATTTGTCGACAAACCAAAGCAACGCTTACTCCAATCAGCAGATGTCATGTTGTCTTAATTTCGAATAGGTAGATATCTTCACGTCCTCGACTGAAGGGTCGCCAGACACGTGGCACTCCTTCTTCTCCCAAGAGTCCGTCGTGTGTGCAGCAACAACCGCTCCGTCACGACAAGCAGGTTCCCCTAAACCCAAGATCTTGTCAATTTCGTTGAGGCCAGTTAAATAGTTCTAATGTTTAGATTTGGAGAGCAGTGCAAAAAGAGGCGTCAAAAAAGTTAAGACAAGACAAAGAAATAAGCAAGGGAGAGGAAAGGGGAGGGTCCGCCCTCGATGAGTGCCAGTGAGAAATGTGTGCGTGTGTACGGCGGCTACATAGGAAGAGGGACAGTTCAACTCGTTTTTAGGCCTTGTTATTAAATAGAGAGTTGATCCATCACCCCCTTGTTGTGTTTGCTTGATACTGTATACAGACAATAATGTATACATACCTGCTCAGTGGCCTTGTGGTGAGAGTGTCCGCCCTGAGACTGGAAGGTCGTGAGTAGGGATGATGTTCGTTCAGAAATTATCGAGTTCGAGCCCATTATTGAATCCTCTTATCGAACCGATTCCTTATCGACTCTCTTATCGAATCCAGACAGGTTGTTGTGTGTGCACTGAGTTCCAAAAGCCATAGATGTTATATGACTGGGCCGGCACGCTGTTTATATGGAGGAAAAGCGGACGTGACTGAAGACAGCATGCGGACAATATAGGGTGAAGGTTTCAGGTGAGAGAGGACACTAAAGGCACGCCCCCAGTGAGCATATAGTGCTGCTATGTGCGTTGTAAATAAAAAAATTGCCGACAAACACATCACCAACATGGACGAGGTGCCGCTCACTTTCGACATCCCGATGAAGCACATTGTGGAGAAGAAGAGGACCAGCACTGTAGCGCATCGATACGCACAACGGGGCAGGAGAAGTCGGCTTTTACTGTTGTGCTAGCTTGCTACGCTAATGGACAACGAGACTGACTTTGAAAATGAGGAGAGGGAATCTGGCGTGTTTGATGGAGAACTTCATTTCGGACACAGAAGATGAGGACTTTGATGGATTTGTGGATGAGGATTGATCAAAAAATAATGAGAGTACATTGATAAATACTTCAATAAAGTACAACCGAACTCAGCTTTGCTCCTGCTGCCTTTTTAAAACAGCGTACATGCATGCTAGCGTGTGTTTTAAGATAGCGCATATTTAACCATGCCTGCGCCCAAAAATACGCTGCGCCTTATTTATGCGTTAAATACAGAAATAGCACCGTAACTGACATGGCGCCTTTTAATACGGTGCGCCCTATGGTCGCGAAAATAAGGTATAGTGGCTTAGATAACGGGAACCGGTTCTCAAAAAGGGATTCGAATTCATGGAATCGGTTCTTTTCTTATCGAACAATCGGAAGAACCGGTTTTGAACATCATCTCTAGTCGTGAGTTCATACCAAAGACTACAAAAACGGGACCCATTACCTCCCTGCTTGGCACTCAGCATCAAGGGTTGGAATTAAATCACCAAATGATTCACAAGCGCGGCCATCGCTGCTGCTCACTGCTCCCCTCAACTCCCAGGGGGTGAACATGGGGATGGGTCAAATGCAGAGGATAATTTCACCACATCTAGTGTGTGTGTGACTATCGGTGGGACTTTAACTTTTTAACTACCATATAGCGCTTTATATTGTGTTCAAAGTGTACAAACTTTAACTTAAAAATAGACTTCTGGACTCGTGTTTACATTGTTTCTTAAGGAGAAATGTGGTTCAATGTACAAACTTTTCTATTCACAAAACCTGTTCAAGAACCAATGAGGTCCGTAAATCGAGGTTACATGTTTGTAAAATCAAAACAAAGGCAATAGGGATCTTGAGACATGTTTCTTTGTACAGCTTTGGTAATTTAATGGAACTGGATCTGGGGTAGCTTTGCACATGGTCATTTCCTGTTCCCCTTTAGGTTATTCCATGGCGATTGCCAAAACGCCGTATGCAACATTGACGGTTGTTGGCGCTCCGAGGTATCAGCACAGAGGAGTTGTGATGGTGATTTCCCAAAATCATAATGACCGAATAGATCCCTTTCAATGGCAGGTAGGTCCTCAAAGTTTTATCAAGTAAAGAGTGTGTTTATTTTATGTGAAATGTTTTGTATCCCGCAGTATCAGATCGGTGAATATTTTGGGGCGGTGGTGTGTGCCATGGATGTGAATCGGGATGCCAACACAGATGTCATCCTCATCTCTTCCCCCATGTTTGTGGAAGATGATAGAGAGGGGAGGGTTTATGTTTGCATCATAAACACTTTGGTGAGTGACTTATTAGAAAAAAACTTGGCCTTTTGGAAAATGTTTCAATGTCTCATATTTCCATCAGAAAGTTCAGTGCAATTTCGACTCTCCGGTCGTACTAAGAGGAGTCAGATCTCGCAAAGGACGATTCGGAGCGTCCCTTGCCGTTCTTCCCGACCTAAACAGTGATGGACAAAATGATTTGGCGGTCGGGGCGCCACTGGAGGACGATGGTCAAGGAAGCATTTATATATTTCACGGCAAAGGAACCGGAAAGATCTCTCCTACTTTCTCACAGGTGACTTGTAAAGACCATCACTGTGGCCTTTTGCTTAGAGAATAAACCTTTACACCTGATTTAGAGAATCGCAGGATCCAAAGCCATGGCAGGACTCAGGTTTTTCGGCATGTCCATTAGCCAGTCGTCTTCAGACCTCAGCGAAGACAACTTGCCTGACCTGGCGGTGGGTTCGAAAGGAACAGTCGTCTTACTCAGGTGAAGAATTCCGTATGGGGCTAAGTCAGGGGTCGGCAACCCAAAATGTTGAAAGAGCCACATTGGACCAAAAATACAAAAAACAAATCTGTCTGGAGCCGCAAAAAAAGAAAAGCCGTATATAAGTCTTATAATGAAGGCAACACATGACATAAGTGTCTATATTAGCTATAATAGCCTACTGTCAAAATGACTATGTGTCACAGGCTGAAGCAAATCTTTGTTGACAGAAATGTTGAAATTTAGTATTTATTCTACACATTTTTGCAACATTAGACAACATTAGTAAATCAGAGGCTACTCAGAAGGTGAGATAAGTCTTGGAAATTACTGGCTTTTAATGGCCAAAGGTATAGATGTGTGCTTCCAAGTTAAAGTAAACGGCAGGCTGTCTTCTTTTAATATATTTATTACAATCTTTGGCAAGCTAGGTAATGTTTGCTGTGATCTGGAACAACATGGCACACAAACAACTATAAGAAATGCAGCCAATATTCCGTACAGATAATGTGTCATGAGACATGCAAATATACATTAATTACAGAGGACATCCATCCATCCATTTCCTACCGCTTATTACCTTTTGGGTTTGTGGGGGGCGCTGGAGCCTATCTCAGCTACAATCGGGCGGAAGGCGGTGTACACCCTGGACAAGTCGCCACCACATCGCAGCGCCAACACAGATAGACAGACAACATTCACACTCACATCCACACACTAGGGCCAATTTAGTGTTGCCAATCAACCTATCCCCAGGTGCATGTCTTTGGAAGTGGGAGGAAGCCGGAGTACCCGGAGGGAACCCACGCAGTCACGGGGAGAACATGCAAACTCCACACAGAAAGATCCCGAGCCCGGGATTGAACCCAAGACTACTCAGGACCTTCGTATTGTGAGGCAGATGCACTAACCCCTCTTTCACCGTGCTGCCCTACACAGAGGACATAAGTAAAGGAAATTAAATGAGCTCAAATATACCTACAAATGAGGCATAATGATGCAATTTGTGCATACAGCTAGCCTAAATAGCATGTTAGCATTGATTAGCTTGCAGTGATGGATTGACCAAATATGCCTGATAAGCACTCCAGCAAATCAATACAATCAATAAAGCTCACCTTTGTGCACTTTGGTGGACAAAATGAGACAAAGGAGTGGCATAAAACACGTCTTTCTGTGGCAGCGTCGGAGAAATTTGTACATGTAAACAAACTACAAGGAGTTCAAGGATCGCTGAAATTAGTAGGACAAAACGGTGCTTGCCAAATACTCTCATCAGTGAAGCATGTATAACATAAACAGTGGGATTTCTAACAATTAGGAAGGTTTGTGTCGTGTTTGTTCTCCTACCCAAACTATCTTAAAACAAAAACATTTTTTTTTCTTAAATTTGTTTTCTTTTTGACACTAGAGCGGCGCTAAAGAGCCGCATGCTGACTCCGTGATAAAGTCACCAGCGATAGGTTGTTCTTCTCAACAATGGCGTCCATTTTGAAGAGAGTTTTGAAGTTGTTGGCCTAGCAGAAGTTTTGTCAGAACTGCACTGTCAAAAATTGATGCATTGAGCTGCAGGGACACCTTTTCTGTGACCAAAACAGTTCACCACACGATCTGTTGCAGATTGTGATTGATGTGACACAAGCTTCCTCCAATTAACCCTCCCCTTTTGATCTTACACACACTTTTTCAACCAGTTTCTACCAGCTTTCCTTTTTACCAAATGGATCTGACAACAAATCTTTTTTTAATTTATCCATAAAAGTATTTTAGAGTAAAAATGTGCAAATTGATAGCATGCACCAAGCTGATCTACTAAAAATGTGCAAAGTGGTTTGCACATGTTGAGTAGAATAAGGCGTGCAATCCATTTTGAGTGTCTGTCTTTATTATTTTGCCGAACAAATGATAATCATCAAATCGCCCACAATACTGAGAGTAGGAGATGCCAATATATTATTTAGAACAGACCATGTGATCTATAAACAATTGTCAAAGTTTTGCGAGCACTATTCAACAATTTTCCAATTAGCATTAGTTAATTAGCCTATTAGCCAAATAGCATCCTGTAAACTAATTTTCCTATTAGTTTACAGGAGTAAACATGGCTCCTATTCTAGTAGGTCCTGGCGCATTTGTGGCAATTTCTAGGATTTTTTGCAATCAAAGTCAACATTTTCTGAACTGAAATATTGCGCGTAGAAGATTAGGATGGAAGAGGGCAAACATTTTGGCTCTCGCAGTTTGTGGGACATTTGCTTCGACGTCTGCTCCGAAGAGCGTGTGGGCGAGTGGAGTGGTGGAACATTGACGCAATTTCCTAAAACAGTATATGTTTGCCTGTTTCCTGCTCATTTATCAACAATTTATTTTGCAACAGTCTATTATAGCAAAGACAGATTGACGCTTATCGCATTTAAATGACGTATTAGTCGGATGAACGCGACCCGATGGTACAGACTGCAGTCGCAACGGATACATAGCTGATATATATCGACATACCAAAGAGGCCTGGGTCAGATTTAAAAAAATCGTAATTGCTGTGTGTCAGGTTCAAACACTGATGACATCTATTAAACAAGACAAGAAGCAAGGAATTAAACAGAGACAGAATTAATTTTGGCTCAATTGAGGAGAGAGGCCTGGACTGTACAGTCTCACCACGCTCTGGCGAAAGTTTGTATGCCTCCTCTTTTATTTGGACTTTCCCTGATTACATGGCAACAGTTGTTTCTAAAGGCACAGGGTTCGTAAACAGCCATCGCCTTTGGTTACAGAACAGTTCAAAGAAGAAGTCCATGGAGGGGAGTCAGGTCCTGTTTCCTCTTCGCTTTGTAGATCTCGGGTCAAGACAATATCTTTCTGTTGATTACAATACATGAAAGAAACAGAACACCTTCATGTTGCTTCCCATCCTACACAGTGGAGTTTTACAAGCCTTCTTCTTGGTAGGATCAAAGACAGCTTTTGTCCTCTCGCCGGGAACTCATGGAAACACAAAGTTTTGTGATAACTTAGATACAATTATTCTGACACTGTGTTTACATTTAAATTAAAAAATCCTATACAGGTCACATATGGGCAAAATTACCTGCACTGTGAAAAAGGCCAAACGGGTGTTATTTCATGTCTAGAGGGCTCTCATAATCCATCCATTTTCTACCGCTTGTCCCTCTCCGGTTCACTGGGGTTCGTAAACAGGTTTTTAATGTTCCAGCTATGGAAAATATTTGATTTCTAAATATTGATTCCTACCTCACGGTAATTAATCTATCGCGGTCATGTCCGGAACCAATTAAAAGCTATAAATTAGTAATTACTGCATGAGCCTTACATTTAGTAGGGTTCACCCTTGACCTCGAAACGGAGGTTGTGCTTAATTGTGAATATTCAACGAAGCATAAAAATATCTGCAAAATTAAATCAGGCCAATTTAAAGAACAGATGTTTTTAAAATGTTTTAAAAATGAATATCCTCTGTCAAATGTGTCTTATGTTAATTCAACAAAACCAAAATGGCCTAAGGGTTTTTGTCTCTTTCTCTATTTTTGTGTGTTTCCAGAACCAAACCCATAGTCATGGTTGAAGCAGCGTTGACCTACATACCCAAACAAATCGTCATTCAAAACCTTGACTGCGCCAACCCCCTGGAGAACACAGCAGACATCTGCTTTGTGATAAGCCGACACTCGTCCATCCAAACAGGTGCCTGAGTCTCCTTGCTAAGCTTCGTCGAGTTTCTCCAGCGTTCATCATGTTCATTTTAAACTTGAATCCATTGCAGCGAGAGCGAGGGTTAATTATACCCTTACGCTGGACGCCACCCGCAAGGTGCCCAACAACCGAGCATCTATCAACAACAAAAATGGGCATCGGGAAACCACTGGGAGTGTTATTCTTGATCTTGGTCTAGCACAGCCAATTTGTGTCAAGATCAAATTCTTCATTGAGGTGAGTTGTTAGACGCCCAGAGGCACTCCTCACTTTACAGTCATGCCCGCTTTTCACAGCCCTGCCCTGAAGATGCTTTGAATCCCCTTTACAACGAGCTCAGTTTTACATTTGAAGGTTTGCCTGATGCCAACACGCTGCTGAGGCCAAGTCTGGCACAGCAGGCCCAGATGACCACCCTCCATCCGGTAAGCATTAACCCTTTCATCGATGCGTCCTCTGTAGGGGTCCGCGATATAGACGATGTAGGGCATAGGTGTCAAACTCTGGCCCGCGGGCCAAATTTGGCCCGCCGTGTAATTTCACTTGGCCCTTGAGGCGATATCAAATTAACACTAGAGCTGGCCCGCCGATTATATTCAGCGGCGGTGCTGTGGTAACACCGCATTCACCACTATTTCTCATACTTGCCAACCCTCCTGGGAGACTCTCAAATTTCAGTGCCCCTCCCAAAAATCGTCACGTCCGCTTTTCACCCAGTCCAGCGAATGCTGGCCCAGTCACATAATATGTGCGGCTTCAGCATGCACACACACGTGAATGCAAAGCATACTTGGCCAACAGCGATACAGGTTACACTGACGGTGCTCGTATAAATAACTTTAACACTGTTAGAAATATGTGCCACACTGTGAATCCACACCAAACAAGAATGACAAACACATTTCGGGAGAACATCCGCACCGTAACACAACATAAACACAACAAAACAAATACCCAGAATCCCATGCAGCCCTAACTCTTCCGGGCTGCAATATACGCACATATTTTGGGATCGATCTGGCATGTTGTTGGAATGGATGAAAAGCAGACATGACGACAGCTCCTGGAAGACGATAAACCTAGTGCCTTTAAAGCACTCCCCCAAGACTGTGGTCCGGGTGGACTACGAGATATAATGACTGATGAACAACTTTGTTCGATAATGAAAGATATCTCAGTTCAAAGCCTGAGCCCCGACATTAATGAACTAGCATCCAAAAAAAGATGGCAGGTATCTGGCTTGGGCACATCAGATTAGATCAGTGTGTTGCAAACTGAGCAGTTTAAAGTCCTGAATGGTTGGTTTATTCATTGTTATTTTATTTTCTAATTTATTAACCTGTGGAAAAAGTTAATGTTGATATTTACCTCAGAAGGCTGCAAATAGAAAAGAGGCATTGCATTTTTATTTAAATTGTATTTGATATGCCATTGATATTTTTTAATTATTATTATTATTTGAAACTCGATTTTGCATGTCACTATAAAGTTATATAAGCCTTGCTTGTTCAATATTCAATGCAAAACTTGTTTGGGTCCCTATTAAAAGGTTCATTTGTTCAACCTTGGCCCGCGGCTTTGTTCAGTTTAAAATTTTGGCCCACTCTGTATTTGAGTTTGACACCCCTAATGTAGAGCTTGAACGTAGGGTTGTACGGTATACCGGTATTAGTATAGTACCGCGATACTAATGAATCATATTCGGTACTATACCGCCTCTGAAAAGTAACGGTAAATACCCAAATACCCACATTTGTGGTATCATCCAAAACTAATGTAAAGTATCAAACAATAGAAGAATAAGTGATTATTAAATTTTAACAGAAGTGTAGATAGAACATGTTAAAAGAGAAAGTAAGCAGATATTAACAGTAAATGAACAAGTAGATTAATAATTCATTTTCCTTAATAATTTTGACAAAATAATACAATGGAAAATGACACAATATGTTACTGCATACGTCAGCAGCTAAATTAGGAGCCTTTGTTTGCTTACTTTACTAATAAAAGACAAGTTGTCTTGAATGTTTACTATTTTATTTAAGGACAAACTTGCAATAAGAAACATATATTTAATGTACCGTAAGATTTTTTGTTAAAGTAAAGCCAATAATGCAATTTTTTGTGGTCCCCTTTATTTCGAAAAGTACCGAAAAGTATCAAAATAATTTTGGTACCGGTACCAAAATATTGGGACAGCACTACTTGAACGTGTGACGTGGAAACGCAACAAAACTTGCTGTATCGGAAAAACATGTTTGCGTTGGGTTGAATGCAAGACCCTGTCCTAAAGTTTTTTGTTTTTTTTATCAAGTTCCAAATATGTCGCAAACGTACTGCATCAATAACTGCCACAGTGGTTGTCATGAACGCTTCAGGAAGAAAACAACAATTTGGTGAGATTTTCTCATTTCCAGCAGAGAAGCAAATCCATGGAAGTCGGATTAGTGAGCTAATAAAGAGACGATAAGTACCTTGGATAGCAGCCGTGAGACGTTCAAACATCATTTTTAACGCCATCACTTGGTACATGTTGGCGTATTTATGGAATTTTTTCTCACAGTGATGTTTGAATCAAAGCCTGTTTTATTCTGTTGCACATGTAGCATTTAGTAGGATGTTAGCGTTAGCTAAACTAAGCTAAGATAGCTGCGGGTTACGAACAACGTACAGTATTTGTAAAAAAAGCAATACCCCTATTCATAGATCAATAACTGAGAATGTTTTCAATATTTCCCACATAAATGCACAATGTATTTCAGACTTGAAATATATTTAGTTTGTAACAAATTCCTCCAAAAGACATCACATACCGACAAGTCCTGTTGACTTACCTTTGAAAGGACGGCAGTCTTCTCTTTCTGATGTAAAATTCTGACGATTAGCATACACCCAAAGTTGATTTGTTAGTGAGCATTTACCTACTTGGCATTCCGAAATGTTTGGCCTGTAAAATAACTGACTCCATTGATGACCAAAATACAGGATACATATACATATACATATACATATACATATGCATATACATACACATATGGATCAACTTTATTTTTTTTCTTTTGTACAATCCATTTGAATCCAGTTTGTTGCTTTCCCTCACAATACCGCTGACTGAGAACAGCCATGAAAAACAAAAGCTTTGTCCAACAAAAATAGATACCCAGACGACACAATGCAGAGCAAAGTCACATGCTCTTTGAGCTCCATACGATATAAATGAAATACATTTGGCCAACGATGTTTTTTGATACTATTGTTCTATTGTGATAATGCATCTGGATGACACATTCTAGCTGTGTCTACAAAGTTGACAGCGTCAAAAGAACGGATGCAACTTTAAACCAGTGTAGCCTTTTAGCTACACTGCAAAAAAGATCTGACAAAATATAAGATAAGGACTAAATTTTGGGAAAGAAATACTAAAAAACTAGTAAAATTATCAGTCTGTGCTGCTAGTTAATTTTACTTGATCAGTCATCCTAAAATAACATTTGTATTTCTTTAAATTATCAAGACTTTTAAGCTAGAAATAAGTATTTTATTCTGAAAACAAGTGCTATTCAACTTGCAGTTCTTAAATTAAGCAATTCTTAATGTAAACAAGATTTTCTATCTGAGGAAAACCATAGTATCTTATTTCAATAATTATTTTCTCAATTTTTAACATTTTAAAACTAGAATAGACAAAATTTAATGATGTATGCTAAAATTAAGATTATGATGTAAAGTGACTGCGATGAGGTGGCGACTTGTCCGGGGTGTACCCCGCCTTCCGCCCGATTGTAGCTGAGATAGGTTCCAGCGCCCCCCGGGACCCCAAAGGGAATAAGCGGTAGAAAATGGATGGATGGATGATGTAAAGTCCATGACTAAAAACAAGTAAATAGCTCTTAAAACTAGAGATATTTCTAGAAAATGTTTTTTAAATCTTGGCATATGGCGAATAATTTGCAGTGTCGTGACTAATTTACCTCCCCAGTGCAAAGCCCCTTCTATGTCAACAATCCTCGCCTCCATAGTGGCAAATACACAGTTTTTTATAAATATCATCCCTGGAGGACGAGGAATAGCTAAATATGCTACACTACACTAGGGATGATGTTTGATAAGAAATTATCGAGTTCGAGCCTATTATCGAATCCTCTTATTGAACCGATTCCTTATCGATTCTCTTATCAAGTCCAGATAGGTTGTTGTATATGGAAAAAACCCCACAATATTTGGTTTAACAAAAGCTCACTTTTATTATATAAGAAAAAAATAAAATCTAATAAATAAATAAATATTGACTGTTACACCCCTAAAAAAATAAAATAAAATAAATAAATATTGACTGTTTTTACCCAAAGTATATTAAGTGGGATTTTTCAGAAAAACAAATATATACAGTAACACAAAAACAACCTGTCTCTGTGATCACTATAGGTGTATAAATAATAAAAAAGTGTTAAATAAAATCAGTCCCTTGGGCACAACACTGAAAATAATACAGCTCTCCAAAAAGTGCACTTCTGCTGCTATTTGACATAACTGTTTGTTATGATGCTTTGACATTTTTGCACTTTATTTCTTTATTAAAGGAAATTCTATGAAGAGAAAAGTTGTTTGCAAATGTGGTTACAATGCTAAAAAATGAAAAGTTAAAGCTAAAAAAAAGAAATACACTTTATTGATTTAACATTATTTCTTTATAGGGAGAAAGATGTGATGTTATGAGCTAGGGAATATAACAACTACACTACCCAGCATGCAAAGGGAGTGACGAGCATGCGCGGTAGCCCCGAAAAGTGTTGTTGCATGTCGTCACCCGGCAGCTAAGAATGAGGTTATAAGCACGCTGTGAAAGTAAACGTCAAGAACTCAGCCAACACGCCTCGTCTGCATTATTTATAATTAGACAGACAACACATATACAGTGTGATTTTGTTTTTTTTACAAGAAAAGAAAAACAAAAAATAAAAAAGGGAGATGTCATATATGTTGTTTATATATGTATGTGCTCCGGTTGCTTTAAGAACATCAGTAAAGTTATTCATTGGATTATACCTTTTGTTTTGAACTTTATTACACCTCAGAGCGCTTTTTCCAGTCCATTGTTTTCCTGCTTTCACTATCTGCGCCTAATGACTGAGCTACGTGACGTCATTTCTTGTGATGTCCCACGGAGCATTTCTGGTCGGGACGGGATTCGAATAAAGAACCAACTCTTTTTCTTTACTATAGTGGTCTTGATAACGGGTACCGGCTCTCAAAAAGGTATTCGAGTCCGAGGACTCGGTTCTTTTCTTATCGAACAACCGGGAAAACCGGTTTCGAGTATCATCCCTACACTACACACTGTCAGAGGATAAGCTAACCGCAAGCTATAGCTCCTGAATGTCAACAAAGGTGGGTGGATCGATGCAAATATCGACAGTAACGATACCGTATGATATCATTGTTTGATCGATACTAAGGTGGTTTGATTGAAATGTTTTTATTATAAGAAAAATATGTTGTCGTTTTTGTTATTGTTTAAAAACTCATGGAATACGTTCCTGGACTCAGAAGGGCTTTTATGGGCAACAACTAAAGGATTTTAATCAGAGCCAATGGTCGGAAATAATTTTAGAGATGAACTATATTGTTACACCGACATTGTGTGTTTTTGTCTGATTAGAAAAAATTGAATCATTCAATGATCTTGAAAATTTGAAGGATCAGCACTGATATTGCCGATACTGCCTCTGTAACCACTTGGTATTGGATTGATACCAAAGTTTGTAGTATCCCCCAAAACTAATGTAAAGTATCCCAACAAAAGAAGAATACGTTTTTATTACATTTTAACAGAAGTGCAGAGAGTAACTATATATTAACAGCAAATTAGCAAGTAGATTAATAATAGTTTTGAAAAAAATAATACAACTGGACATGACACAAAATGTTACCGCATTGGTCAGCATTCCATAGTAGAAGCCATTGTAACCCCTTTTGAATTGGTTCTATTGTCATTTATATACCGAATAAAAAATCATGATAAATATTGTTAATGCAGGAGGCTGCAAAATATAGCGCTATATAGATTTTAGGTCGTATCGCCCATCCGTAGTTCTCTGGCAGTCAAGCCTAAATTTGCTCTCCACAGTTGGCCTTTGAGATCGACTGCGGCACAGACAAGAAATGCGTAGACAACCTCCAGTTGGATTTCAACTTTACCAGGTAAGGACTTTAGCAGAGCTTTTCAAGTTCTATTCATGCTAACTTTTCGTCATTGCGCAGCTCCTCGGAGGTCAAAGTGGGCATAGACGAGCTCCTAAATGTCACCGTGTCCGTGGTAAACCTGGCGGAAAACTCCTACAACACCCTGGTTGTTCTCACGTACCCAGTTGGGGTCTCCTACAGGAAGTTCACAAGCCTGCAGGTAGGAATTAGAATGTTTCAGGACCACCTCTTCTACATTTACTTGACTCCTTTTTGACCAAAAAAAAGGGGCGAATTGAGTGCAACTCCTTGGACAGTGAAGCTGGCTTATCTCGGGGAAAGACAGACTGCACCATTAACAAGCCCATTTTTGGGAGGAACTCAAAGGTTGGTACTTTTCTGTAAAAACGTGATCTACTTTTTGTTGTGTAAAAAGTGTAGTAGACAAAGAACTCCATGTCATGGACTCAACTCTGGAGCCATATCTCTTAATCAGTTAAGGCTTGTTCCAAATAATTTTTTGGGTAAGGCCCTGTAAAACCGCATTATGTACCACATTTAACGGACAATAAAGCACACCGGTATATTAGCCGCAACCACTACATTTGAGAAGAAAAAACATTTCTCCATATATTAGCCGCACCAGAATATAAGCTACAGATATGTAGTTATTTACACAGAAAGATTTTGTAAATGTTTATTACACACCTCAATGGTTTCCAAATGGTGCATGTAAGGCGGCAGTGAAATGGTTGATCAAACAAAACAGAAGTCATCGTCATGGACCCACTAGCTGCGGAGACTGACTCTCTAATCAGCTAAACCAGGGGTCCCCAAACGTTTTGACTCGGGGTTCGCATTGGGGGCTGGGCTGTATATATATATATATATATATATATATATATATATATATATATATATATATATATATACTGAATATTCCGAGTGCGATGATGTCACATTATCGATGGGAAAAGGCATTTTTAGACAATATGATTTGCCTGAGCGGTTAAGAGACACCGAGACTAACAAACGGTAGAAAATGTATTTTTTTAACTTGGGACTTCCCACGGGCCGGATTTTGGACGCTGGCGGGCCGGATCCCTGAGCTAAACAGACTCATTAACTCCACGGTGACGTTTTGGTGAGTTTCCTTAGGAATTTGTGAATCTGAAACAATGCAAATAGAATGCTACTGTGAGTTAATAATACTAACACAGACATTTGTAAAAGTGTTAGCATATTAGTTAAAGGCCTACTGGAATGAGATTTTCTTATTTAAACGGGGATAGCAGATCCATTCTATGTGTCATACTTGATCATTTCGCGATATTGCCATATTTTTGCTGAAAGGATTTAGTAGAGAACATCGACGATAAAGTTCGCAACTTTTGGTCGCTGATAAAAAAAGCCTTGCCTGTACCGGAAGTAGCGTGACGTCACAGGTTGTAGAGCTCCTCACATCTGCACATTGTTTTCAATCATGGACACCAGCAGCGTGAAGAAAGCGACGATTTCCCCATTAATTTGAGCGAGGATGAATGATTTGTGGATGAGGAAAGTGAAGGACTAGAGGGCAGTGGAAGCGATTCAGATAGGGAAGATGCTGTGAGAGGGATAGAGCCATACCGCTTTGAACCCGACGCTGACGGTGACGGTCAGGAGGACGCTGCTGATATTGATGCTGGAGTAGCACACGACATAGATCGCCTTCAGAATACAGAATGGTAAAATGTTATTTATTTATAGACTAGTTTTAGCTTGTGGCCTATTCTTGCACTGTTACTGTTAGTGTTACAACTTACACCCCAGGCCCAGGCCTATCTATAGACTAAGTATCTATCATTGACACAATGTCAAACCTAATTAATTACCCATTATTTCTATGGGCCACAGCTCCATATACCGGCAATACTAAAAATATGCATGTAGATTTATAGTTAGCCCCGCACCTTTCTTCAGCACCAGTTGACGGGTGGTGGCGATGCCCATCTCTGCCCTTCACAAGGGACCCTCTTCGAAACACGATCTTTCGAAATGATCGCTGCATAATACACTGTACTTTGTGTGTGTGGTCCAATCCAACCGTGTTCGCTTGACTTCTCTGTTCCATAGTAAAGCTTGACCGCCATCTTTCGGGAATGTAAACAATGAAACACCGGTTGTGTTTGTGTTGCTGCATCCGGCAGCAACACACCGCTTCCCACCAACAGCTTTCTTATTTGCAGTCTCCATTGTTAATTGAACAAATTGCAAAAGATTCACCAACACAGATGTCCAGAATACTGTGGAATTTTGCGATAAAAACAGACAACTTAAGCTGGCCACCGTGCTGTTCCAAAATGTCCTCTACAATCCGTGACATCACGCGCAGACGTCATCATACCGAGACGTTTTCAGCAGGATATTACGCGGGAAATTTAAAATTGCACTTTATAAGTTAACCCGGCCATATTGGCATGTGTTGCAATGTTAATATTTCATCATTGATATACAGGTAAAAGCCAGTAAATTAGAATATTTTGAAAAACTTGATTTATTTCAGTAATTGCATTCAAAAGGTGTAACTTGTACATTATATTTATTCATTGCACACAGACTGATGCATTCAAATGTTTATTTCATTTAATTTTGATGATTTGAAGTGGCAACAAATGAAAATCCAAAATTCCGTGTGTCACAAAATTAGAATATTACTTAAGGCTAATACAAAAAAGGGATTTTTAGAAATGTTGGCCAACTGAAAAGTATGAAAATGAAAAATATGAGCATGTACAATACTCAATACTTGGTTGGAGCTCCTTTTGCCTCAATTACTGCGTTAATGCGGCGTGGCATGGAGTCGATGAGTTTCTGGCACTGCTCAGGTGTTATGAGAGCCCAGGTTGCTCTGATAGTGGCCTTCAACTCTTCTGCGTTTTTGAGTCTGGCATTCTGCATCTTCCTTTTCACAATACCCCACAGATTTTCTATGGGGCTAAGGTCAGGGGAGTTGGCGGGCCAATTTAGAACAGAAATACCATGGTCCGTAAACCAGGCACGGGTAGATTTTGCGCTGTGTGCAGGCGCCAAGTCCTGTTGGAACTTGAAATCTCCATCTCCATAGAGCAGGTCAGCAGCAGGAAACTTTCATGCTTCCTGCAGCAGGAAGCTTTCATGCTTCCTGCAGCAGGAAGCTTTCATGCTTCCTGCTGCTGACCTGCTCTATGGAGATGGAGATTTCAAGTTCCAACAGGACTTGGCGCCTGCACACAGCGCAAAATCTACCCGTGCCTGGTTTACGGACCATGGTATTTCTGTTCTAAATTGGCCCGCCAACTCCCCTGACCTTAGCCCCATAGAAAATCTGTGGGGTATTGTGAAAAGGAAGATGCAGAATGCCAGACCCAAAAACGCAGAAGAGTTGAAGGCCACTATCAGAGCAACCTGGGCTCTCATAACACCTGAGCAGTGCCAGAAACTCATCGACTCCATGCCACGCCGCATTAACGCAGTAATTGAGGCAAAAGGAGCTCCAACCAAGTATTGAGTATTGTACATGCTCATATTTTTCATTTTCATACTTTTCAGTTGGCCAACATTTCTAAAAATCCCTTTTTTGTATTAGCCTTAAGTAATATTCTAATTTTGTGACACACGGAATTTTGGATTTTCATTTGTTGCCACTTCAAATCATCAAAATTAAATGAAATAAACATTTGAATGCATCAGTCTGTGTGCAATGAATAAATATAATGTACAAGTTACACCTTTTGAATGCAATTACTGAAATAAATCAAGTTTTTCAAAATATTCTAATTTACTGGCTTTTACCTGTATAAACTATCAGACTGCGTGGTCGGTAGTAGTGGATTTCAGTAGGCCTTTAATGCTAACCATGACAGCTTGATTACATTATGATAACATGTCCAAAAATGCATGAAAACACCACTATTAAACATGTTTAGTAAGTATAATGATAAATGATAAATGGGTTATACTTGTATAGCGCTTTTCTACCTTCAAGGTACTCAAAGCGCTTTGACAGTATTTCCACATTTACCCATTCACACACATTCACACACTAATGGCGGGAGCTGCCATGCAAGGCGCTAACCAGCAGCCATCAGGAGCAAGGGGTGAAGTGTCTTGCCCAAGGACACAACGGACGTGACTAGGATGGTAGAAGGTGGGGACTGAACCCCAGTAACCAGCAACCCTCCGATTGCTGGCACGGCCACTCTACCAACTTCGCTAATTGTTTTAGATGTATTGTAAAACCCATAAACTTTGCTTTGAGTGATGAATAAAGAAACCATACAAGTAGAAACGCTAATGGCGGCTAATGGACAGAACGGCACTTGCACCTCCGGTTCAAGGCACTGAACAGAAGAAAATACTGTCGAAGTTCAACCCGCAGCACCTGCAGTGAGCAAACTTGTCCAAAAGACGGCACCATAGCACAAACAACACACCCTTTCGGTGTCTCTGTATGTCTTTTATAAAAACTATTTCTTGAATACAAAACATTATGGCCGTTAACAAAGAAAAATCCATAAATTAGCCACACTTTTTTACAGGCAGCAGGATTCAAAGCGTTGGAAAAAGGTAGCTGCTTATAGTCCGGAAAATACGGTAGTAATAAAATGCATTAAAAGAATCTGCCTGCAAAATAAGTTTGCACGCAGGCAGTGTGTGTTTTTTACACACAAACATTTTGGCACTGTTCTGAGGCGATAAATCACAACCAAATTTACTATCATCTTTGGAGGACTGAAAAGCATGTGTGGATAAAACGCATATGTGGATAAAACGCCAACAAAAACGTCTTTGGGAGATAGAAAGTAATTGTCCACAAGACACTGAGCATTTGTCTAATAACTTAGAGCAGTGGTCCCCGACCTTTTTGTAATTGCGGACCGGTCAACGCTTGAAAATTTGTCCCACGGACCGTATGCACAATCATGTGTGCTTACGGACTGTATCCCTGCAGACTGTATTGATATATATTGATATATAATGTAGGAACCAGAATATTAATAACAGAAAGAAACAACCCTTTTGTGTGAATGAGTCTGAATGAGTGTAAATGGGGGAGGGAGGTTTTTTTGGGTTGGTGCACTAATTGTAAGTGTATCTTGTGTTTTCTATGTTGATTTAATAAAATAAAAATAAAAAAAATATATATTTTTTTTATTCTTGTGCGGCCCGGTACCAATCGACCCACGGACCGGTACCGAGCCGCGGCCCGGTGGTTGGGGACCACTGACTTTGGGGATGCCTGTATTTGTATGTATTGTTGTATTGTACAGTGTTACCTGTTACGTTTGCTCTTTGTATTGAAAGTCGTGACCCCAAAATGCAGGAGACAGCAGGTAGCATGCAGGTAGAAGTGTATTTAATGTCCAAATGTTCAAAACACAAAGAGTGCAGCAGGTAATGCACCACAAAACACAGGGATAACTGTGCATTAAAAACGTACAAAATGACTCAAATAGAGTGCAGCAGGGAAAATAAGCTTAACAAAGAGCTTTCAACTAAAGGAAACACAAAACTAGAATAATACAAAACTAACTGAGTGTGTACCAGTGACATGCGGTGAGGTTGATGGCTGGTGAGGCACTGACTTCATCACAGTCAGATTTACAAACATATGAACCCTAAAGAGTATCTTATTCACCATTTGATTGGCAGCAGTTAACGGGTTATGTTTAAAAGCTCATACCAGCATTCTTCCCTGCTTGGCACTCAGCATCAAGGGTTGGAATTGGGGGTTAAATCACCAAAAATGATTCCCGGGCGCAGCGCCGCTACTGCCCACTGCTCCCCTCACCTCCCAGGGGGTGATCAAGGAGATGGGTCAAATGCAGACAACAAATTTCATTACACCTAGTGTGTGTGTGACAATCATTTAATTTAACTTTAACTTTACACATACAAACTGTAGCACACAAAAAAGCACATTTAATTAAAAAAAAGTTATTATGGTCTTACCTTTACTCATAAATTAAGTCCATGCAAATAAAGCCCTCACTTAAACTTTCCACGTGCAAGATTGAATCTATTTTAAAAAGTGTAACCGAGGGTTTATAAATGTCACCTATACTGTATGAAACTACAAAATAACAAACACGGAGGCTCCAGTTTACACGAGGACCACTTTATTTACCTTCTTTCAAAAACCTCCGCAACGTGTCATCACTTCCGCTCTTAGCGCCTTCAAAATAAGAGTTCAAGGCATATACTGTATAACAGCGCATAACAGGAACTTAACATCACAAAGAGGAAAGCCCATGAAAATAGGTTACAAAAGTTATTTAATAAGAAGCCAAAAAGTGCAAAAACAATAATGTTCGTGTTGGAGGAGTTGTGAATTAGATACACCTGCAGTCTGCAGGTGTACCTAATGTTTTGGCCCTGCAGTCATTCACAACTCCTCCAACACGAACATTATTGTTTTTGCACTTTTTGGCTTCTTATGAAATAACTTTTTTAAATAGATTCAATCTTGCACGTGGAAAGTTTAAGTGTGGGCTTTAGTTGATATAACAATTCTACGGCGGGGGTGCAGGAGGCGGGATTACTGGAGCCTCAGCCAGTGCGTCTTTTGCAGCCGTTTTATGATCGCTCAGCACAAGAAATACGTTACACACATACAGTTGTTGACAAAATATACTGTACATTATATACCTCAGCTAACTAAACTATGGAAATGTATAATATAGTTCATATAGCAATACAGTCTCACTGCACAGCAGGCCAGCAGTTAGCCGAGTCCGGAATCCATGTTGAGGCACTGAGTGACGTGCCTCAACTGGCTGCTGATCACCGCACCGTCTCTTCTCAGTATTTGAACGGCAAATGTGAAAATTCAGCGATTTTGAATAAAAATAATCTAAAACTGGTGAAGTTTAATGGAAAATAACTTTATAGTATAAGCACTGGATACATATAACAATTTAATACATTTTTTTTCTTTTTACATTTTTTTTCTTTCCATGATGGCAGATGAGGCCCCGCCTCACCTGCCTCTAGTGACTGCACGTCACTGGTGTGTACGTAACTCAAATAATGATCCCACAACCAACTAAGCTATGAGCCTGCCTTTAATTGTCCTCAGGTGCTCATTAGCAGCAGGTTTAAAACATAATTACCCGCTGGTGAGGAGGAAATTGCTCAGAAGCAGGAGTGAAGCCACTGCAGGACAACACATGCGAAACAAAATAAGAGGGCAAAACAGGAAATGAACCCATCCATTCATCCATTTTTTACCGCTTGTCCCTTATGGGGGTTGCAGGGAGTGCTGGAGCCTATCCCAGCTGCACCAAAAAAAACGAAAACAAAAAACGCTCACAAAACAAAACAAGGAATGACCCGGCGTAACCGGTCCTAATAGTTTCCCACAGATTGGCAACATACCTGTGGCAGTAGGGGCGTGGCTGTGTCAATGTGAAGTCAACATATAATTTGCATGATTGACGATAATGCATATATCTTCTAAAAAAAAAAAGTTGTATACACACATATATATATATATGTATTAAAAATAGTTAGTAATTTTTTTTCTTATATAGTTTTGTTCTATTTTTCAATTGTTGCTGCCTTTTGTCATGATCCCATATGACAGTTTGGACTAGGTTGGTTATTTTCCTGTCATAGTGCTCTTGTTTTGTCACTACTTTTCGTTTGGTGTTTTGAAGCACCTTTCTTTACTCTGCGTTCCTTGTCCTGCCGGCACACCTGTTCCTTTAGGTTAATTAGTTCCATTCAGTTCCACCCCATTCTTTCAGTGCAGGTTTATTATTTAGCTTCTGCACAGTTCTTAATCAAAAGACCTTCTGCCTGCACAAACGCTTGCCTTTTCTGCTTTTTGGGATCACGACAACGGTTGACATGCGACTTCGTCACACTTTTTTTGTTACAACAATGTAACACAGGCTGAACTTTATACACCCCCGTCCTATTGACATATTTTATTCTGCACACCCTGAATGTTGGAATTTAGTTTACCAAATAAGTTAGGTCTTTTAAATTAAAGATGAAAAAACAACTTGAGATTGTTTATTGATAGTCTCCACAATGAAGTTACAGTAAAACTAAGCACACAAAGTATCCATCCATTCATCCACCCATTTTCTACCGCTTGTCCCTTTCTGCGTCGCGGGGGGTGCTGGAGCCTATCTCAGCTGCATTCGGGCGGAAGGCGGGGTACACCCTGGACAAGTCGTCACCTCATCGCAGGGTCAACACAGATAGACAGACAACATTCACACTCACATTCACACACTAGGGCCAATTTAGTGTTGCCAATCAACCTATCCCCAGGTGCATGTCTTTGGAGGTGGGAGGAAGCCGGAGTACCCGGAGGGAACCCACGCAGTCACGGGGAGAACATGCAAACTCCACACAGAAAGATCCTGAGCCCGGGATTGAACTCAGGACCTTTGTATTGTGAGGCACATGCACTAACCTCTGTCCTACCGTGCTGCCCGCACACAAAGTAAAGTACATTAATATGCATACAAAGGTAACACTTTAGTATGGGGAACATATTCACCATTAACTAGTTGCTTATTAACATGCAAATAAGTAATATATTGGCTCTTAATTAGTCATTATTAAGTACTAGGGACGGCGTGGCGCAGTGGAAGAATGGCCGTGCGCGGCCCGAGGGTCCCTGGTTCAATCCCCACCTAGTTCCAACCTCATCATGTCCGTTGTGTCCTGAGCAAGACACTTCACCCTTGCTCCTGATGGGTGCTGGTTAGCGCCTTGCATGGCAGCTCCCTCCATCAGTGTGTGAATGTGTGTGTGAATGGGTAAATGTGGAAGTAGTGTCAAAGCGCTTTGAGTACCTTGAAGGTAGAAAAGCACTATACAAGTACAACCCATTTATCATTTATCATTACTAATTAATACCTTATTCTGCATGGCCTTATTATAACCCTAACCCTCTAACCCTAATAACTCTAAATTAAGTCTTTGCTACTTACAATATGTTCCCCTAGTGTCCAAATAACTCTTAATTAAGTATTTGTTACTTAGAATATGTTCCCCATACTAAAGTGTTACCCATACAAATTGCACATACATGTAGGAATCTTGTTAAACCAACAATACAGTTTCTTATAAACTGAAAAAAAGCAATACAATTATGCAAGATGAAGGTCGGCTCTAATGCCGCTATTCTGAGCTAACTTACAACAGAGCAACTCATTGACAGGCCAACTAAAATTCGCAGAGTCAAATTAAATTTTAACGTAACAAAATGTACATAAAACCACAAGTGTATTCCTACTAACAGCCAAACTCTGTATAAACAAATACTGAGGTTAACTTGTACTCCTAGTTTTTCTATATTTTTTTAACTCGTGGCAACTTTACTTTAGACTTAGACTTCCTTTATTGGGGACCGAGTCCCTTTGGGACAGAGGACCCTATTGTATTTCTAGCGTTTTATTATTATACCGCCGCCTCTTTGAGCTGTAATTTGACCCCCTTAACATGCTTCAAAACTCACCAAATTAGACACACACATCAGGACTGGCGAAAATTGCGATCTAATCAAAAACCAAACCCCAAAACTAAAAATTGCGCTCTAGCGCCCCCTAGGAATAAAACTGCCTGTAACTCCCAGTAGGAATGTCATAGAGACATGAAACAAAAACCTCTATGTAGGTCTCACTTAGACCTATATTTCACACACTGACAACCCCCAGCAAAAATCAACAGGAAGTTTGCAATTCCCCCTTCAAAACAAAAGTTGTGTAAAAACAGTCACCTTTTTTCAAACATTATCTCCTCTGAGCGCATTTGTCGTGTCGGCTTCAAATTAGCACAGAAGAGCGATTGAACCTTTATGATTAAAAGTTGATGAATGAGTTTCAATTACTGCTCCGGTTTGGATTGGATTGTATGAGCCCTCAAAGTCGGTCCCGTCCATCGCTGCTTGCAGCTTTAATTGTCATTCAAATTTGAACTTTACAGTACAGCTTGTTGTAGTGCAGGATAAAAGACTTGTGGTGGCCTGTAGGAAACCCATTGGAAGGTGAAACAAATGTAAATAATGATTGTTTATAACATGTATAATAGGTATACATGGAACAGTGAAAGATCCAAAAAGACTTCTCACTCTGATTAAATTCCAGGCTGTCTTTGTTGTCTCGTACGGCATCGAAACCAACAGCCAGCTGGACAACAGTATTATCGTCACCGCAAATGCAACGAGGTAGAGTCGTTCATTTGCGCAACACTAGCGGGTGAGTTGCATCGCTTTGACGCCTACATTTACGCCTCTCTTTCAGTGGGAATGAGCAGCACTCTCCTTCAAGCCGACACTACAAAATTCAAGAAATCAGCGTGAAATACAGCATTTTTATAACCATGGAAAGGTGTTTGTGTGTTTTAAATATCAATACTAAATACAGTAATCATTCAGTTTGCATTTATCAGGCATTTCTTTACAGTTCTCTCAGCTATGTCAATTTCACCTACGGAAAGAATGAGCTGCAGAAATCAGTGCAACAATCCTTTCAAGTAAAGTCATTACTAAATCCGATTATGAGATTATTGTTTGGATATTCACATGTAAGCAGCAGTGTTTACTTCCAGGTTACAAACAACATCCGAGCCCTGAACTTCACCGTGGTGATCAGGGTCCCTGTCAAACTTGCCGATAAGGATCTCTGGGCAGATTTGAACACTTTGCAGGTAGCACATAGTAAAAAAAAAAAAAAAAAAGTCGCCTAAACATTATTTGGTTTAGGTTTAAGCAACAAGAATTGTTTCTGTTTCAGATTACAGACTGCCAAACGCACAACGATGAAGGAGCGAACATTGTGGATTTTGTTGGTCAGATACAGAAAAATAAGATAATTGTAAGAACAATGCAACCATCTGTTTACATGATTTATGGAGAGCCAAAGAAAATTCTACTTACATTTTAATAATGAGATCTACCTAACATATAGCAACATTCAAAATAGAATAGTATAGAATTGTATTTGAATAGGAACGATACAGTTTCACAGTTCAATTAATGTGCTGTACAGCGAGTTTATTTACTATAATTGATTTAAAAATAAAAATAAAAATAAAATATATATATATATATATATATATATATAAATTATACTATCCCAGCAGGCACAAGACAATGATACAACGTTGATTATACATACATGTCCTTTAAAACTGATTCCTAAACAATGCTGCAAAATAGTTGTATTTGTATATTGAGACAACCTTGATGTCTAACGTAGAATCCATGTTGTTGGTTGGGAAATTACCAAATTTCAATGGTCAAATAAACGTCACAATCTGACATTGAATAAATGTCGTCAAAAAGCATGTCGTTTCAACGTTGTATTTGTGTTGTAGACCATGGGTTGGGAAATGACCAAAATTCAATGGTCAAATCAACGTCAGAACCCAACATTGCCAGAAAGCATGTTGTTCCAACGTTAAGGGCCTAAAAAGTCAAGACCTAATTAAAGAAGTTCTCAATGTCTTGTGCCGCTGGGACACCATGATTGCTACTTTTTACTTTGACACAGCGCTAGTATGCCTAATCAATAATCACTGAACTCAATAAAAAAGTAAGGCTGTTACGGTACAGCGGGGAAGAAGGAGACGGCACAGATGCAGGGACCTCGTTTTAGCAGCGTTGTGCACAACATCCGGTCTCACTGTGCTAACAAACTAAAGTTTTCAAAAAAGTACCTGACACAACCATATTGTACTTGATACATTTACAAAACGATTATGCTTTGACTGAAACAGTGAAGTGAAGTGAATTACATTTATATAGCGCTTTTCTCAAGTGACTCAAAGCGCTTTACATTGTGAAACCCAATATCTAAGTTACATTTAAACCAGTGTGGGTGTATTTGGGAGTAGGTGGGTAAAGTGTCTTGCCCCAGGACACAACGGCAGTGACGGCGGAAGCGGGGATCGAACCTGCAACCCTGAAGTTGCTGGCACGGCTGTTCTACCAACCGAGCTATACCACCCCATACAAATACAATTTGGACAAATACTTGTCCAAATTGTCCAAAGATCGATTGCACCAATAAATGTGGCGATTTTTAAAATTAATTCCCAAACATTTAATGAAATTTTACTTATGACACAAAAAGCACACACTTTATGGTGGTGAAATAAGTGTAAAAGGTAAAACATGAAAAAAACAAAAAACATTTACATTTACATTGTAAAACAGATTTATTTTTATATTGCTATTGTTATTTAAATGTGATTGTTATAATGAACATGATTTTATTTGTTGTTGTTTGTACATTATTAATTTATATCCGGTTGTTATTTAAAAAAAAAAATTAAAGTTGAGTTTAGGTGGTACAATAAATACTCATTACTATTCTCACTATTATATAAAATCAATCAAAAATAATAGTGATAATTATTTTTGCTATAATCTTCAGCCCAAAAGGGACGGCTGGTTAACCATTACTCTAAATATATTGCTAATGATAAAGTGAAGATTCAAAAAGTTTCTCATTTTAGGTTAAAAATAAGTCTTATGCAGTTCAATAAATAAAATAAATATGTGAAAAAACACATTTTCAAATTAAGTGTAAAAATAAAGCATAAACTGAAATCATAACATACACATCTACTCAACATATAAAGTATTACCGCAATTAAACATATAATAGAGACATGGAATGAGGCCATAGCTCTTAATATGAAATCCTGGAAAACTTTCAAATGTTCATATTTTTCTTTGTTGGAAAAAAAAGAGGGAAAGTTGAAAGTCAATCTCAATCAATGGATCTCATTAAATTGTCAATAAAACATGCTTGAATGGCCCACAGGACTGCTCAGTGGCCACATGCAGGGTGTTTAAGTGCAACAGCTTCATGGGAAGGCTCGAAGGCAAACGGTACACACTATCTGCCAACATGAGTTCACAGTGGATCCAACAGGTGATATTGTACTGTGGAAGTGTGTGTCAAACGACGTGCATCCATTTCAACACTGTTATTCTCAACCAGATTGGATTGAGTGAGGCCAAGTACATGTTGACCAGCACGGCTAGTCTGGAGTACGACAGGAACCAGTACATCTTCTATTCCACGTCGTCTAGTAGCAACCCCCCGGTTCGCAAGGTGATTATACATTTACTCGTGAACAAAAAAAAAAGCTTGAGTGTATCAACTGCAATGTTGTGATTGTCCATGTCAGATTGAAACAGTGGTAGAAGTTTATCCTCTACCGGACTTTACCAAAGAGATAGTCGGAGGTTTCCTAGGAGGCTTGGCTTTACTAGCTTTACTCACAGCTATCCTTTACAAGGTGAGGAAATAAGTACTTTAATTGCATACGACACCATGATCATATTCATTTATTTTGTTTTCTTAGGTTGGGTTTTTTAAGAGTAAATACCAGCAGATGATGACTGAAGCTGACGGGGCAGAAACAGACGGGCTTGAGGAAAGCACGCCCACACAGGAGTAATAATTTCACTTTCAATATAGTGGCCATTCATTACTCTTATTGGTAATTATTGGCAATTAGATGTATTGTTAAATATATTTGTAAAATACAACATATAATTATGACAATATGTAAAACAATATCTTTTTATTAAATCACCAATTGTATTGTACAATAATTATAATTAACATCTGTTCTAGTACTCTTTTATTATTTCCTCACACACATTTCAACCAAGCTGTATCTATTTTCTTATATTTTGTCAATCAATCAATCAATCAATCAAAGTTTATTTATATAGCCCTTAATCACAAGTGTCTCAAAGGGCTGCACAAGCCACAACGAAATCGTGGCTAAGATCCCACATCAGGGCAAGAAAAACTTAACCCAATGGGATACAATGAGAAACCTTGAAGAAGACCGTAGATGTTCATTATAAGAAGGGAATATTTAAATACATTCTAAGCTGAACTTTATTAAGTATGAATATTGGCCAAGCAGAGAAGCCCAGACTTCCCTCTCCTCAGCTACTTTGTCCAGATCTTCCCGGGGGATCCCGAGACGTTCCTAGGCCAGGTGGGAGGCATAGTCTCTCCACCGTGTCCTCGGTCCATACTTGCCAACCTTGTGACCTCCGATTTCGGGAGGTGGGGGGTTGGGGGGGTGGGGGGGGAATTCAGCTAGAATTCACCAAGTCAAGTATTTCATATATATATAAATGATAAATGATGAATGGGTTATACTTCAGTATTTCCACATTCGGCTTCACGGTGGCAGAGGGGTTAGTGCATCTGCCTCACAATACGAAGGTCCTGAGTAGACTTGGGTTCAATCCCGGGCTCGGGATCTTTCTGTGTGGAGTTTGCATGTTCTCCCCGTGAATGCGTGGGTTCCCTCCGGGTACTCCGGCTTCCTTCCACCTCCAAAGACATGCACCTGGGGATAGGTTGATTGGCAACACTAAATTGGCCCTAGTGTGTGGATGTGAGTGTGAATGTTGTCTGTCTATCTGTGTTGGCCCTGCGATGAGGTGGCGACTTGTCCAGGGTGTACCCCGCCTTCCGCCCGATTGTAGCTGAGATAGGCTCCAGCGCCCCCCGCGACCCCAAAGGGAATAAGCGGTAGAAAATGGATGGATGGATTTCCACATTCACCCATTCACACACTGATGGCGGGAGCTGCCATGCAAGGCACTAACCAGCAGCCATCAGGAGCAAGGGGTGAAATGTCTTGCCCAAGGACACAACAGACGTGACTAGGATGGTAGAAGGTGGGGATTGAACCCCAGTAACCAGTAACCCTCCGATTGCTGGCACGGCCACTCTACCAACTTCGCCACGCCGTCCCCATTATATATATATATATATATATATATATATACATATATATATATATATATATAATATATATATATATATATATATATATATATATACACATATATATATATAGAAAATACTTGACTTTCAATGAATTCTAGCTATATATATATATTTATATTTATTATATATATATATATATATATATATATATATATATATATATATGTATATATATATATATATATATATATATATACATATTTGTATATATATAAGAGAAATACTTGAATTTCAGTGTTAATTTATTTACACATATACACACACATAACACTCATCTACTCATTGTTGAGTTAAGGGTTGAATTGTCCATCCTTGTTCTATTCTCTGTCACTATTTTTCGAACCATGCTGAACACCCTCTCTGATGATGCATTCTGCTTCGTCTCCTTGTTGTGTGCGCTGTTGTGCACTGCACTCTTTAAAAGCCGTAGATGTTATTGTCACATATGCATGTACAGTAGATGGCTGTATTGTCCTGTGTAAGAGTGTCACAACATTGCTGTTTACGGCAGACGAACTGCTTTCCGCTGAATTTCGGGAGATTTTCGTGAGAAAATTTGTCCCGGGAGGTTTTCGGGAGAGGCGCTGAATTTCGGGAGTCTCCCGGAAAATCCGGGAGGGTTGGCAAGTATGCCTCGGTCTTTTCCGTGGTCTCCTACCGAACGTGCCCATAACACCTCCCCAGCGAGGCATTCGAGGGGCATCCTGACCAGATGCCCGAACCACCTCATCTGGCTCCTCTCGATGTAGAGGAGCAGCAGCTTTACTCTCAGCTCCTCCCGGATGACAGAATTTCTCACCTTATCTCTAAGGGAGAGCCCCTCCACCTGACAGAGGAAACTCATTTCGGCCCCTTGTACCCGTGATCTTGTCCTTTCGGTCATAACCCAAAGCTCAAGACCATATGTTAGGGTGGGAACGCAGATCGACCGGTAAATTTCTTCACCAAGACGGATTGATATATCACTGCAGACACTCCACTCTTCCCTCACTCCTGAACAAGACACCGAGGTACTTGAACTCCTCCACGTCACCCTTTTCCAGGGCGAGAACCATGGATTCAGACTTTGAAGTGCTGATTTAAGGTAGTACTAAAGTGAAGTAAATCGCAACAGCATGACATGTCATAAGCAGTCCCAAAAATGGTCTAAATTGTAACAGGTGCCGCCTTTGAGGCGATGCATCAGTGTTCTTGTTCTGTCTACCCTGTGTGATGTATGTCCGATCTTGAACTTTTTTGTACTCGGGTTGTGCGTTATACCGGTATTAGTATAGAATGACTTATTTTCGGTCATGTCATTGCTGGTTTACGAGCAGAGGAGCATGTTCGGCCACCCACCTCAGCAGGTGGTGGCATGGAGCACCGCAGAGGCCGCCACGGTCTATATGGGTGTTTAAATGTTTTTGTTTTGTTTTGTTGTTTGTCTATGCATGGTGCAGTCGTATGTGCGCAATATGTATTATTTATTGCTCATTTTTTAGTTTGTGTTTTACTTTTGTTGCTCAATGTAGAAATGGCACAGCTGAAGTGCTCTTTTTTAATGTCTTGTATGTCCATTTGTGTTCTTTGATGTTTCTCTCTTGTGTTCAACAACATTTTTGTTGACTTTTTGTATCTGCACTGCAACCACATACTTTACCCCTTGTGGGATAAATAAACTATCTTATCTTCACTGGAAAAAATGCCCCTCTTAAAAAAAGAGTAAAAAGAAATTCCGAAAGTTATTTTAGCTTGTAATGAGAAGACAAAAAATCTGCCAATACAACAAGTCAAAATTGTCTTGGTAAGATTCTTTGACGTAAGACATTATATTTAAGCTTTAAAACCTACATGTGATCTTGAAAAGAGCAATTAAAATGTATTATTAGCTATACTTACTGGTATTGTGAAGTTGTATGTCTTACAACAAACTTGTGATGCTCAAAATAGGTATTTTTTCCCCCTCAAACGATCTATTGCCAAAATAACAAATCGGCGTAACAAAAACAATTGAAATGCACTGTGGTAACATAGTGACTTGTCCTTGTCAAACAGAAGAACAAATAGTCAATGAGAAATACAAAACAAAGTGAGCTGAGCTAATTTTTCCATTTCCATTTTTATTTCATTAAAATAAAAAATAAAAATCAACATAACATTAAAGCAATTCATGAATGAAAATGAGAAGAGAGAAGTACAAACATATACAAATCTGTCCCATATTCACACAATTAGAGCATTTGTTTAATTTGGGAGACTACAATGCCATATTTCCATTTCACAACATACAAAAAAATAAATCTAACATTGTTTTACCCAACATATATTTTCATCATGATTTTAATTTTTTTTAGTACAGGAAAGGTTTTACATTGTTTTGTTCCACTGTCAAGTTTGTTCCACAAAACGGACACCTTTGATTGAATACTTCTTTCCATTGTCGTTGTTCTTAACTGGATTTTTCTTTTAAAGCTCAGGTCCTTTTAGATTATAGTTACTTTCTCTGTTTTCAAATCTGTTGTGGATGTTTGGTCACATTTTTCTGTGCTTTTTATACACGATTTTTAGGATATTGTACTCAACAAGTTCATGAAATTTCCGTAAGTTTAACTCTTTGAATATTGGAATTGGGGGTTCCCTGTATGCATTTCCACTAATGACTCTTACAACTATTTTCTGTAAAAGTAAGATTGGATTTAAATATGTTTTACAGGCACTACCCCACACCTCAACACATTATGTCAGATGTGGAACAATCAGTGAATTATACAAAATATACAACTCTTTTTCATTTAGAAATTCCTTCACCTTGTGTTAAATACAATTAGTTTTAGATATTTTAACCTTTGTGTAGTTTGTGATTTTAATGATATTATTTTGTCAATCAAAACACCCAAAAACTTAATTAATTTTTGTTATTTTAGTCTCAACTCCTTCAACATATAACAAGCATTTACACTTTTCCTACTACTACAAAAAAAAAAATCATAAACTTAGTTTTACTAGAATTCAAGGATAACCTCCATCCATCCATTTCCTACCGCTTATTCCCTTCGGGGTCGCTGGAGCCTATCTCAGCTACAACCTATTTACATCAAATCATCTTTAAATTTGGATTAACTGGTTTTCAACCACCTCTGGCACATCTTCAATATTTTGTCCCAAATAAAATACATTTGTGTCGTCTGCAAATAAAATAGACCGAAACAGTTTGGAAACCATAGTGATATCAATGACATACATAAGAAACACTAGAGGCCCAAAGACCTATCCTTGTAAGATTCCACAACTAATATTATGTCATATGGATTTACTATTGTTAACAACTTTTTTCTGTCCTTCAAGTAACTTCTAAGCCACTCATGTGCCGCTCCTATTATTCCATATTTGTACAATTTGTAATATAATAATTTATAATCAAGCGTATCAAACACCTTTGGAAGAGCTACAAAAACACTTAATAAATATATGTATATATTTTTTAAATCTATTGCTGTTGAAATTGCTTCCGCCAAATCAATTATTGCTGTTGTAGCTGAGTGATTAGAACACAACCACATTTTTAATATTGCTTAAAATATTATACCTACTTTTATATTGTTTTTGCAGTAACCCAACAGCAAACTATTTCTCTTAGATTTTTTAAAACTGTGGAAGCGGTGATATTGGTGTGTAATTTCCGCCTTTGTAAAGTGGTATTATTTAGCAATATTCATGTGATCCGGGAATACTCCTTTCATGAATGATACATTACAAATGGTTCAATAACTAGATCTATGAAGCTCTTAATGAATGAAATGTTCATGTCTACATAATCATTAAAAGTCTCATTTGGACATCGCTGCACAATTTGTAATATTTAAATTTTGGCCACTTCATCAAGAAAAATACTATTAAGTTAAAGTTAAAGTACCCATGATTGTCACACACACTAGGTGTGGCGAAATTATTCTCTGCATTTGACCCGTCACCCTTGATCACCCCCTGGGAGGTGAGGGGAGCAGTGAGCAGCAGCGGTGGCCACGCCCGGGAATAATTTTGGATGATTTAACCCCCAATTCCAACCCTTGATGCTGAGTGCCAAGCAGGGAGGTAATGGGTCCCATTTTTTATAGTCTTTGGTATGACTCGGGGTTTGAACTCATGATCTACCAATCTCAGGGCGGACACTCTAACTAATATTATCTATAATAGTTTCTCCAATTTCATTATAAACTTGGATTTTTGGTAGTTGTTTAGCCAAAGTAGGGTCGATTATCAAATAATCACAAATGATAAAAATAATTTTCTATATAATTTTTTTCATAAATATCTTCATTTTAGCTTGGAATTTTAAGTTGTGATTTTTCTTTTTTTAGAACCCTGTTATACCCTAGGTACCTTTTTGTAATATCTTTACATTTATTTTTAAATTGTTTGAATGTTTTTTGGAAAATTAAGCACATTTAAATGTTATCCACATTCTTCCCTGGCCCTATCTTTAATGATAACGATACAATCCAGTGTCTATCAAGCAGCACTGTTCCTCTTTGCTGAATACACACGTTTCCAAAGTCAAGATTTATGAAATATACCAAAATACCTTATGCTCATGCTCCAGTTTTTTTGGAGAACTACCTAAAAGAAGGAATAACAGTGTTACCAAGCCTAAAGGGTGAATAAAACACTGCACTGTAAGATCTCTTGCAGGGGAAATGCAACTTCTTTCAGGATGCATCATTCCATGCTATACCATAGGCCTTAGGACACATTATTGTTGTGCAAATTAGTTAAGACTCCTGCTGTAATTATATTAAATACACATGCAATGTAATAAATAAATGGAATGTTACTCAGGGGGCGAACCTTCACCGCTTGAGAAACCAGAACCTGAGGTCATAGATGAGTCGTCAGGAGGAGTAACAGGAAGAGGAAGACCAGGGCATGTGAAGCTGCTGTCAGTATCCAGCCCATCAGACCTGAACTGGACAAAGCCTGGCTGATCAGAACTGATGTGTGAGTTGATCCAGGACTGGTAGCGGGACACTCTGGTATAAACTCCCGGCAGATCAGGTCTGGCGCAGCCAACACCAAAACTGACAATTCCAGACTGGATCCAGATTAAATTCTGCTCGCTCATCATTGGACCTCCTGAGTCGCCCTGAGTGTGTGGAAAGGAATTGTGTGTCAAATCATACATGAATTATTTTAAACCAAAAAGGTAAATGAAAATAAGTTATCTACCTGACAAGCATCTTTTCCTCCTTCAAGTAAACCAGCACAGATCATGTTGTCTGTAATAGAACCTACACCATACTGGCAGTTACACTGTCTGTTTCCCACAACTGGAACCTCCACTTCTTGTAGAGTTTGAGGGAAGGGGAGGGCCACTAAACAGTACAGAAAAAGTATTTTAGTTGTAGTCAAAATAAACTTATATTCCATTACTAACAAAGTACATTACCTCCCTCCTGGATTCTTCCCCAACCAGTGACCCAGCTATCAGTACCACTGATGAAGTTACTGCTACTGGCTGCCAGACACACAGGTCTGATGTAGTCTGTGAATGTGACCGGTGAGGTAAGTCTAAGCAGAGCGATGTCATTGTTTAAGATAGAAGAGTCAAAGTCCGGATGCAAAATGATTGTGTCAACAGTTCTGGACACTTCATTTAGGTTGAGGCCATCCAGGTTCTGACGACCAAGAGAAACTGTCCATGGAGAAACATTTGTTCTACAGAGACAACGCCAAAGGTTAGATGGTGCAAGTAGTTTCAAAATATACTTTGTTTATGATATCATGTTCAGGTGACCCACCCGATGAAGCAGTGGGCAGCAGACATCACCCACTCTTTGTTTATGAGAGAACCACCACAATTATGTCTGCCAAAAAACTGCAGACTGGCCTGCCAAGGCCAACTTCCTTCTTGAGTGTCTTCACCTCCAACAATCCTCGTTCTCACTGGAGTGGTCCCACATACTAAAAAGAGATACACTTTTGTTGTAATCATCAGGAAAGAATATGGATTTAATCAGACTGATTGTTCATAAATTCTTTAAACCAAATGCCACATCAGAAATAATTTTCTTTGTAATTGCTGCTGTTTTTTTTACTGTCACAGTGAAGCTTTGAACATGTTGGTGGTCCTTAGGTAATTTTCTTGTGACTCAGAGCCAAGTTGAATATTAATGTTTCAGCAAAGGGAAATATGATATTATATATGTAAACATTTGTTGTGTTCATTAGTATCACTCGATAAGCCTGTGTAAACAAGTGGTACTTACCATCCAGCTGAGCATGTGAGTCTGTGGAAATACAATGCAAAAGGGAGTCAATTAGGGTCAGATACAAGCAATACAATACAGGTTTGTACGGTTTATTACCATTTTGCGCAAACCTTTGCAAAGGCTATTCAATCAGTGAATGGACTGTCAACTTAAATCCTTCCAGTGTGTAAACACACACCAATAACAAAAAAGCTATCAACTCCTAACCACCAGCCAACGCTGACAGAGTATGTTAACATATTTATCATTCCCATTATTTTGACGAATAATTTTCATTTTAGGGCCTGCCAGGTCTGTCCGGCATCCTCCCCCACCATCGCAGCCAACTCACCACCAGGTGGTGATCGGTAGAAAGCTCCGCCCCTCTCTTCACCCGAGTGTCCAAAACATGAGGCCGCAAATCTGATGACACAACTACAAAGTCGATCATGGAACTGCGGCCTAGGGTGTCCTGGTGCCAAGTGCACATATGGACACTCTTATGCTTGAACATGGTGTTCGTTATGGACAATCTGTGACGG